>NW_006921763.1:3324428-3363380 GCF_000298275.1 Orycteropus afer afer
TAATAAATTAAGTAAAAATGGGAAAAAATGTAAAAAGAAAAACAAGGAACAGGTTAATCACAAGAAAAAAGGGGGAAAAGAAAAAAAATCCGTAAATTGAAAAAAAAAAAAAAATTCAACCGGGCACAGGAAAAAGAAAAAATGCTGAAAACTAGAACCTGGTAGGGGAAGATTAAGAATAGTAATAAAAAGGACAAAAGTATTAATAATATTAGTTGTTTTAAAACAGACATATACAAGCAAACTAATCACCAGAAAATAGAAAGCGAAAAAGAACAAAATAAAAATAAAAAAAGAGAGGAAAAAGAAAAAAAAATCAGTGGAGTACAGGGCAGGGCACCCAGGCTCCATCTGAGCACACAGACTGTGATGGAATTCCTATAGGCCCAGAAGGTAGGTGGGAGTGGGGGATGGCCACACCTTCGTTCACCAAGCAGGTGTGGGGTATGAGAGTAACAAGCGGAGTGTCATACCTCTTCAGTCTTGCAGGTCCTGAGTGTCCTTAGGGTTGCTGAAAAGCAGAACGTGTTCTTAAGCCCCAGGAGTCTGCGAGAGTGCTGTCTCTTTAAATATCCAAAATAGTCAAGTTGTTTTTTAAACCTTCGAAATGGCGGTGTCCTCCAGACTGGCAAAAGTCCACAGCTCAGCCAACCTTTCTCTTCATCCTCTCTGTTTGTTCCCCAGCCACCGTGCACAGTCTTTCGTGCAGTCCCTGGCTAGCAGGGTGATTTTTAGATTAATTCTTTGGTCCTAACACCACTCGGGAATCTCCAAGATGTCTGTGCCATCAAAATCGCTCAGGATCACTGCCAGACCGCAGATCCGTCTGTCTCCTTTTTTGGTATGTTCATGCAAATTCTTCTGCTAGTTGGGGTTTAGTCCACTTCTATATCCTTCCCTTCAAGGCTCAGGGGTCCAAGATTATCTTCTGTGTCTGTGTTAATTGATTTCCCTTTTCTTTGTTGGGTCTGTGGTGTGTTTCTGCCTAGTCTGCCATCTTGCCGGAACTAGCCTGCCTATAAAATTTTTGTCCAATATTTCAGCAGAAATTTATTATTTTTTTAAATAAAAATATCTTTGTAGTTAGTTATAAGGATAACCAAAGAAGAATTGATGCATTTGAATTACGGTGTTGACAAAGAATACTGAATACACCATAGACTGCCAGAAGAATGGACAACTGTCTTGGAAGGAGCACAATCAGAATGCTCATTAGAAGTGAGGATGGTGAGACTTTGTCTCACATATTTGGGCATGTTATTAGGAGGGACCAGTTCCTAGAGAAGGACTTCATGTTTGGTAAAGTAGAGGGTTAGTGAAAAAGAGGAAGACCCAATGAGTTGGATTGACACAGTGGCTGCAAAATTGGGTTCACGTATAGCAAGGATTGTGAGGATGGCATAGGACCAGCAGTGTTTTGTTCTGTTGTACATAGGGTTGCTATGACTGACTCCATGGCACCTAACAACAACAGTTAATTATGAAAACTAAAATTTTTTTTCATAAACCCACCTTACATGTATCAGTATATCCACAAGACAAAAATTCCATGCTAATTTACTTTTTGAACCACTAATGGACTCCAGTCAGAGCTGTCATTATTACCCAATTACAGTGACACTTCAAATCACATAGTTTTGTCTGCACGTACTATAAGCACAAGCTGTTCTTTTTGTTGCTGGAAGTAGTTTTTATAGTTGCTGATTTTGTCAATTTTTTTAGTGTTTTAGCTAAAATATTGTGGTCATTTGTTTTTGTGAGCCTACATCAATAACAGTTTTGGGAATTAAGTAATAATTAAAGGAAAAAAGGATAAATAAAAAAAGGCTTCCACTCAATTACTAATAGTGTTATAACTAATAATATTGTAATTCATTATATATTTTACAAAGTAATGTTGTTAGTATTCATATAATCTAAGACATATTGCATTTAAGCTATTTACAACTTTATCACATATTATCCTGTGATTATAAAATTGATAATAAACACTGGACGGCACATAACAACAACAACAACAAAGGATTCTGTATGGTCTGGTATGAGAGGAAATCCATGGGGCAGGGAGTGACACCTTGAGTTACCACACCAGGTGACACCAACTGATGATTCAGAAGATGAGATTTTGGGCTTGTAGTTGATTTAAAACGTTTGGGATGATGTGTTGGGGTGAATATGCCTTGCATGTAGGAAGGACATAAATTTTGGGAGGTCAAAGGGTAGAATGTTATGGAGTAAACTGTAACCCTTCAAAACTTGTGTTGTAAATCCTAACCTCTATTCCTGTGGTAATAATCCCATTTAGGAATGCGAGGTCTTTGTTATGTTACTGAGACAGAACTAGTGTAGAGTGTGTCTTAAGTAAATCTCTTTTGTGTTATGAAAGACACTAAACCAGCAAGTGAATAAGCAGAGATGCGGGAAGACACATTCCAAGCCATTCAAAGATCAAAGATCGCCCAGGAGGTGAAGCTCAGAATGACAGGGACCTCTCTCCAGAGCAGGGAGAAAGGCTTCTCTTAGGGGTGGCACCCGGAACTCAGACTTCTAGTCTTCTAGTTTCTGTTGTTAAAGCCACTCATTTGTAGTATTTCTGTTATAGCAGCGCTCGGTAAGTAAGACACATATTCCTACAAAATTAACAGCTTTCTTGAGATACAGTTATCTATTTTTTTAGTATATTCACAAGATTGCACAACTATCACCATAGTCACTATTGAATTTCATCATTTATTTTTAACTCACTTTCTAAAACCCATAATTTTCCCATTTATAATATTAGAGTGCTTATTCTCACTTGCATGTGTACACTTCCTGTCTATCTGTCTCTACTCTAATAAAATTGCATAAACAAGGTTAAGAGCATTGCGGGTGACTGCAGGTAGAGATTATTCCATTCAGAGCAGTGTGTGTGTGTGTGTGTGTGTGTGTGTGTAGCTAGCAACTCAACTCACTACCATTGAGTGGGATCCGACTCATAGCGACCCCTCCCTGGGTTTTGGAGGCCATATCACTACAGAAGTAGATTGCCCAATCCTCCATCCAAGGAGTGGCTGGTGGGTTTGAACCGCCAGCCTTCTGATTAGCAGTCAAATGCCTTAGGCACTATAGTCATTTAAATAAGCTACAAAACACCTCAATTTTAATATCAATCAATCCCATCCAGGGCAGCATAAGGACAATACTATGAGAACTCTGCCCAGCTAGTAACCCCAAAAGAAAGATCAGTGCTGCCTGGCATAACTTGTTCTAAATGCAACTGTCCTTATTTTTCTAAGATTTTACAAACTATGAGTCCTAAATTTGGCTAACAACTGATGTATCTCCTGGTCTTCAGTTTCAACAATACATTGCTTAGCTTTATTCACTTATTTTTTAGGATCAGGACAGTTGGTGTATGTCCAGTCTCTGGCATCTCTTCCAGAGCAGGGAGTTGTTTATTCAGTGCTCTGATGCTGCCTGGCACATAGTAGGATGTATGTATGGATGCATTTGTCACATGAATTAATCAATGAAGCTTTTCATGAAGATTACTGATAGTTATTTCATTACCATTTTAATAGTTACTTTGGTAATTACTGTCACCTGCTACTCTTTACCTGTTGATCAGCTGTTTGTCCCTTCCTTCCAGAAGCCTTCCTCATCCTCCACCCTAGGTTAACTGCTTCTGATCTCTGTTCCCCTTCACATGGTTCTTATTGCTTGTCTGCCTTCCCTGATAAAATATAAGCCCCACGATGGAAGTTTCCATGTTTATTTACCAGGTTCACCTTTGTATCTTCAATTCTAAGCCCAGTGCCCAGCACTTGATCAGTATGTGTTGAATAAATCAAGGCAGTAAATTGATATGTAATTTGTTTCTGTCTGAAGGTAAAGGCAAAAGCTTATTCAACGTAGCCAGGTGTTCTTTTATAAGCTACTTACCTGTCTTGATCCTGAAGTCTTTCTTTTTTTCTTTTAACAACCTTGTTGTTGTTGTTGTTGTTGTTATGTGCCGTCGAATCGGATCCGACTCATAGAGACCCCTCCTTGGGTTTCCAAGGTGGTATCACTACGGAAGTAGATTGCCCAACCTTCCCTCCGAGGAGTGGCTGGTGGGTTTGAATCGCCAGCCTTCTGGTTAGCAGTCACTATGCTACCAAAGCTCCTTCTTATCAACCTTATTGAGGTATAATTTCAAACACTTACTGAGGACGATTAAAGGCTACAGCCTTCAGTATGGATTACATCTCAACATAAAGAAAACAAAAGTCTTCACAACTGGACCAATAAGCAATATCATAGTAAGCAGAAAAATTATTGAAGTTGAAAAGGATTTCATTTTACTTGGATCCATAATCAATGCTCATGGAAGCAGCAGTCAAGAAATCAAATGAAGTATTGCATTGCGCAAATCTGCTGCAAAAGACCTCTGCAAAGTGTTAAAAAGCAAAGATGTCACTTTGAGGACTAAGGTGTGCCCGATCCAAGCCATGGTATTTTCAGTAACCCTCATGCATGTGAAAGCTGGACAATGGATAAGAAGACTGAAGAATAATTGATGCATTTGAATTACAGTTGGCGAAGCATATTGAATATACTACAGAGGCCAGAAGAACGAACAAATCTGTCTTGGAAAAAGTACAACCAGAATGCTCCTTAGAAACAAGGATGGAGAGACTTCATCTCACATACTTTGGACATGTTATCGGGAGGGACAAGTCCCCGGAGAAGGACATCATATTTGGTAAAGCAGAGGGTCAGTGAAAAAGAGGAAGACCCTCAATGAGATGAATTGACACAATGGCTGCAACAATGGACTCAAACATGGCAATGATTGTGAGGATGGTGTAGGATCAGGCAGCATTTCGTTCTGCTGTACATATGGTTGCTGTGAGCTGGAACCAAATCAACTGCACCTGCTGACAACAAAATTCACCATCAAGTCCTTCTTACCACAAGTGGTATCGCTTAACGTCCAAGATACGTTCCATGAAACAGGACATTATCTGAATTGGATGTTGTGTGAACACCTGACTAAAATGTTATGGGAGTCCACTTCCAGTTACCCTTATCTATGCTGCTGCTGCTGCTGAAGCTGCAGGAGGAGGCTGGAACAGGTGGTAGCAGCAGGGTGGCTGAGATGGCTGTGGTGGGAACAGAGAGCAAGAGGAAGCAAATGAGGAGGGACTGGAGCCCTCCTAGCCCCACCCAATGTTCTGTCTGCCTGAGCAGCAGGAGTAGCCTGGGCCGCATAGCTGCCACCACCTGTCTGCCTGAGGAACAAAGACTGAGCCCAGAGCCACGTCTGTGGTCTCATCTGCCTGTATCCCACCTGTGGTCCAGTGCTGCAAGAGTCTGGATTTGGGGTGTTTGCTGCTTTCCCTTAAAAACAAACCAACCAAAAAACAACTTACTTGACCATATTCATCATTAGAAAAGTAATACAGGTGGTTGGACATTGCCCAAATACACATTGACATATACCTATAATACTTTTATCTCATTTTCTTTATGAAGATCTTTTTTTTTTTTTTTCTGATGGTTAAAAAAAAAAAAAAGGAAAGAATATAGGAATAGAATGTAGTGGAATCATGGATAGGGGATAGGCTTTTACGGCCTGATTTACCAGGGCTCATTTCTGACTTTTACTTTTCTAATTGTGACCTTAAGTAAATTAATTTCTCTAAATCATGCACTGGAGGAGCCCTGGTGGTAAAATGGTTAAGCTCTTGGCTGCTAACCAAAAAGTTAGGTTTCAAACCTACCCAGCTTCTTTGTGGGAGAAAGAGCTGCTGTCTTAGTTATCTAGTGCTGCTATAACAGAAATACTAGAAGTGGGTGACTTTAATAAACAGAAATCTATTTTCTCATAGTTTAGGAGGTGACATCTCCAAATTCAGAGCACTAGGTCTAGGGGAAGGCTCTCTCTTCCTGTTGGCTTTGGGGGAAGATCCTGTCTCTTTTCAGCTCCTGTTTCCTGGTTCCTTGGAAATCTCACGTGGCATGGCATCTATCTGGCCCCATCTCTGTTTGCTTGCTTTGCTGCATGCACAGTCTGATCTTTTTATATCTGAAAAGAGACTGACTTAAAATACAGCCTACAAAAAACCAATCACTAACTTTACATGGAAAGGAAAGAGACCTCGGATAAGCAAAGCACTACTGAAGAAGAACAACAAAGTAGGAGGTCTCACGCTGTCAGATCTCAAAACCTACTATACAGCCACAGTAGTCAAAATTGCCTGGTATTGGTATAATAACAGATACATAGACCAATGGAATAGAATTGAGCACCCAGAAATAGATCCATGGACCTTTGGTCAGCTGATCTTTGACAAAGGGCCAAAATCCATTAAATGGGGAAGGGATTGTCTGTTTAGTAAATGGTTCTGGCAAAACTGGATTATCTATTTGCAGAAAAATGAAACAAGATCTGTACCTCACACCATACACAAAAACTAACTCCAGATGAATCAAAGACTTAAATGGGAAACCTAAAACTATAAAGTTCCTCAAGGAAAAACTAGGGGCAAATTTAGGGGCCCTAATATATGGCATAAGTGCCTAAAGCATTTGACTAGTAATCAGAAGGCTGGCAGTTCAAATCCACCAGCCACTCCTTGGAAGGAAGGTTGGGCAATCTACTAAAGTAGAGATACCACCTCGGAAACCCAAGGAGGGATCACTATGAGTCAGATCTGACTCGAGAGTGGTGAGTTGTTGTTGTTTATAAACTATCAAGCAAACCCAAAATGCACAAACAGCAGAAGATCAACTAGATGAATTTTTAGAAGAGCCCATCTAAAAGTTAAATTTTTATGTGCTTCCAAAGACTTCTCCAAAAGAATCAAAAGAAAACCTACAGATTGGGAAAAAATATTCAGCAACGACATATCTGACAAGGGACTTATCTCTAGAATTTATAGAAAATTCCAACAACTCAACAACAAAAAGACAAATAATCCAATTTAAAAAATGGCCAGAAGACATGAATAGACACTTCACCAAAGAGGATATTCAGGCGGCCAACAAACATATGAAGAAATGTTCATGATCATTAGCCATTAGAGAGATGCAAATCAAAACAACGAGATACCATCTTGCCCCAGCACTAGCAGCAAAGTTCAACAAGACACAAAATAAAAATGCTGGCAAGGATGAGAGATTGGGACTCTCATACACTGCTGGTGGCACTGTAAAATGATATAACGACTGTAGAAAGCAGTATGGCAATTCCTTAAAAAGATGGAATTAGAAATACTATTTGACCCAGGCATTCCATTACTAGGTATATATGCTAAAGAAGTGAAAGCCAGGACAAGAACAGATATATGCACACTCATGTTCATTGCAGCACCATTTACAATAGCCAAAATATGGAAACAACCTAGGTGTCCATCAACTGAAGAATGGATAACCAAACTATGGTACATACACACAATGGAATACTATGCAGAGGTTGTAGTCACTTTTTGGTGGATAATGTAGAATCTGCAAAACATTGTACAACATGGATGAACTTGGAGGACACTGTGCTGAGTGAAATAAATCAATCACAGAAAGATGAATACTGTATTAATCCATTGTAAAAAGTCAAGGAAAGGTTTATATATGGAAGGAAATTTTCTTTGTTGGTTACCAGGGGTGAGAGGGGAGGGAACACTGTTACATAGGTAGAGACAAGTATTGATTTGGGTGAAGAGAAGGGCAATGTACCAAATGTGAGTGATCAACATGGTGGCGCTGTGGAAGAGAAAGGCACAGAGAGGTGCATGGGAGCTACAGACAACTAAGATGGACCCTTTCGCACATACAGCACAGATTGTCAGTGAAGGCAAATATGGACATACAGGTGGATAGATGGGTGGACAGGCTGAACTATCAGGTATGTCTATGTAGGGGAGAGTCTGCCCAAGACCATATATAGGGTTGGTAGACAATGTTCCTACAAGTGTATTGCTATGTTCTGTAAGAATTCCAAAGTATATTGTTGTTGTTATGTGCCGTCAAGTCGGACCCGCCTCACAGCGACCCCTCCTTGGGTTTCCGAGGCAGTATCACTATGGAAGTAGATTGCCCCATCTTCCTTCCAAGGAGTGGCTGGTGGGTTTGAACCACCAGCCTTCTGGTTAGCAGTCAAATGCCTTAGGCACTATGCTACCAGAGCTCCCTCCCAGGTATATAGTAGAGTTGAAAAGGGACAAGGTTGTAGTCACTTCTTGGCCACAGCCAGCTACCCAGAGGGAGTGAGTAGTTAGACCTGTTGACCATAGTTTCAGGGGACATCAAGTTCAATTGGCATAACATACTACACAAAACATTGTTCCACTTTCTACTTTGGTGATCTTAAAAGGTAGCAAGCAGCCATCTAGATGCAACGATGGGTCTCTCCTCATCCAGAGGAAACAAGAATGAAGGAAACCCAAGATGCATGGAAGCAATCAGTCCAAGTGACTGGTACACCATGCGATCCTCAGCCTGTGTGACTATGAGACCAGAAGAACTAGATGGTGTCTGGCTACCACTGTCAACCACTCACAGGGGGATCTCTGTAGGAGATCCTGGATAGAGTGGGAGAGCAATGTGGAACAAAACTGAAAATCATTGAAAAAAAAAAAAAAGGGACCAGGCTTGTTGGTCTGATAGAGCCTGATGGAACCCCTGAAACTATGGCCCCTAGCTGCCCTTCAGGTCTGAAATTGAACCCACTCCTGTGGCTTCCAGCCAATCAAAAGACAGGCATATGAGCTGAACATTTACATTAGGTAGATACACTCCTTGGAGAGAATAATAGAAGGGCCGTGTATGCACAGGGAGACAGCTCAGGGGGCAGGAGTGCATGGAGGGAAGGACACAGGGAAGAGGTAACTATGGAGAGGAAGTGGGAAGGGAGCTGTTGCACTGTGGAAAATTGTAGTCAATGTCATGAGAGAAATGTATGTGAGCTGCTGTATGGAAAGTGATTTACTCTGTAAACCTTCACTCAAATCATCATCATCATCATCAATATACGAGTACTGCCTAATTAATACAACAAGAGAACCCAGTCTCAAATGGGATTATAACCACAAGTATAAATCAAAAAACAAACAAGATGCCATAGAGCTGATTCTAACTCATAGGTATAGGTAGTCTCTGACTTATGACAGAGTTTCATTAAATCAAATAACCTTTTTTTTTTTTTTAGTTTTCATTATTATTGCCTTTATTATCAGTATCTTTATAAATACGATCTTTATTTGTTTTTAGGGACTGGCCCAAGAATGACAACTTCAGCAAATTATGCACTGCAATATTGTATGTAGCATATACTACTAATGATAAGATGTACAATAATAATAAAGGACTCTTTCAAGTGTGGTTCATCATAACTCGAATATGTCCTAAGTTGGGGACTACATGTATAGGGGTTAGGATTTACAACACATATTTTTTGGGAGACACAATTCAATCCATGACACCTGGTGATCTGCATGCGTAAAATTAAATACTACAAAACCTTATGGGGGCAGTTCTACTCTGTCAAATGGGCTTGAGATGAGTCTGAAATGACTGGACAGCACCGCACAAGAAGGCTCCGATTCTCATCTGTAAAATGGCACAAGTTTCTTCACTGGATTCTCTGGATTAAATACGATGACAGACAAAGCACCGGATGCGCCACAGAGGCAATAACTTAAAAAATGTAGATTCCATTCCTTTCCTCTGGCATCTGTTAACTCTGGGCCCCTAAACAACACGCCCAATCTTTCATTATGATCAACGTGATCATCATTTTGCTCTGAGCATAGTTTTTAAAATACCCAACCTTCTTGTTTCCGTAGTATTTCTGCAAGTCCCAGCTCATTTTGATGGTTAGCTCTGCTGGCACTGTTCTTAAGATTTTTGCTACTCTTTTAATTCATTCTTTGACATACACTTTTTCTCTCCAGGTTTTGAATACGCTGGCAGAGGAAAAGAAAAAAAGGAAACCCAACCAAAACCCCCACCTGGTGTCATTAGAAAAATGTGTTTAATTGCCATCCCCCTCTTCACTGGGATTATCCTGTGAACTCAGAATTTTATTTTTCAAAGGCTCCCATTCTTTTAAAAATGCTTTTTCTTTTACAGCCTCTTTTCTGGAGATCACACTTATCTTTTAGTCTGGATTTGTTTGCTGAAGTCTCCGACTGCCTGCCTTCTCTGTGCCTTGTATTATGGCCACATCACCGAGGTTTCCACCTTCCTCATACCTTCTTCCTCGGAATCACATCACCATTACTAATATATTCTATGTTATAAACGAGAATTTTAATTTTATTACAGTCAGCCAATTAAAAAACCTCAGTACTGGTTTGATTGAACATGGAGGATGAAATTGTCTAAGATCTAATGCAAACTGCTGCGAGATTTGGGGAGCATAAATTTATAGTCGTATTAAATATATACCTGTTGAATTCGAGCTTTTTCTCAATGCTTCAGAGAACCAGAGCTTCCGGGTGAATGGGATGACAGGGAGGGGGTCCCGAAATTTAGCAAAAAATGAAACACTGCATCAAAAGACTGCTTAATACACTCAAGGAATACCCACCGACAAAACCCATCTGCACCACCAATAGATTATCTCACCAGCGAGTGAGACTGCAAGGTTTGGGGGCTCGGCCGTACCATTTGGCGTTGCGCATGGGGGGTTCGTGCCCATTTGGCCGTTTCCCCCTCGTTTGGTTTTGCCCCTGCTCCCCCTGCGCAGGCCCCACAGTGCGTCAGGCCGGCGCTTTATAGCTGCAGCTTGGGCGGCTCCGCTGGCTGTTTTTCCTCCTCTCACAGTTGTGTGTCCTCCTGCCCTTCTCGAAGATGCAGCTCAAACCGATGGAGATTAACCCCGAGGTGAGCGCCAGAGACACCGCTGCCCAGGGAGCACAGGTGCAGGGGAAGCCCTCTCCAGGTGGCTGTATAGCAGACCGATTATTACAATTTTTCCTTTGTATTTGCTTTTCAGATGCTGAACAAAGTGAGTGGCGTCTTGGCGCCGTGCCTATCCTCTGGGAACGCCAAGGCGGAGGCGCCCACGGGCTCCGGCTGCTTCGCGGGGACTGAGCCTCGCCCTGCCAGCTCCAGAGGCGGCGAGCTGGGCGCCCTTCATCTGCTCCAGCATTTGGGTGGTGACTCTGCGAAAACCTGTCGGGGTGGGGGAGGGAAAGATGTTGGAGACTGCGCTTAGATGCCAACGCCGGGCCTAGTTCCCGAGGGCGTGGCGCAGGCTGCTCGGCCTCGGCTGCAGGGCTTCGCGGGAGCCACGTGTGAGCCGCGCTTTGTGCTGTGTCATTGCGCCCGGCGGGTGGGGTGAGCGGGGCGGGGCTCGGGCTCCTCCCGGGCTCGAGTTGAGGGCGCTGGAGGCGAGCGGAAGCGGTCACGCCTACCGAGCAGGTGCTGGTGACATGCCTGGTCCCTTGCGCCTGCCCGCCTTGTCTCCTCTCCGCAGGTGCTGACCCGGTTGGGGGTCGCCGGCCAGTGGCGCTTCGTGGATGTTTTGGGGCTGGAGGAGGAGACTCTGGGCTCGGTGCCAGCGCCTGCCTGCGCGCTGTTGCTGCTCTTTCCCCTCACTGCTCAGGTAGGGCTCGGGAGCTCAGGAGGGCTGGCTCCTGACTGTTCGTGCTGCTGCCACACCTGAGTGAGGCGAGCACTGTGTAGGTTTGCCTCTTCTCTTGTGGAGGATAAAGGGCGCGCCTGCCACGAAGGGAGGAGCCTGCCGTTTCTTGATACCTACTCGTTGGAACACCTATTGTAATAGCCCCCATTGCCTTTTCACGTATTCAGCCAGTGGTGCCTTAAATTTGGGAAGAGATGTAGCATTTCTGGTCTGTCTTCCCAATTATTTAGGGAAACAGCTCCTTCTACTCATGAGTTGGCCTAAACCTAAATATTTAGGCTGTAACACCTGGAGTCTTTTCTGAGCCTTTCACGCCCAGGAATGGCTGGCTGGTTGTTTCTCTTTCAGGGCTGTGATTTACCTGCCAGCCATTTGGTTCTCAGACTCCCACTTCGCCATAAAACGGAGGGGGATGGGCTTGCCTAAATCACTGGTAAACAATGGGTTGTCTAATGCTGCACCTCCGGTGGTCTTGGGATTTTTCCACTCACCGCTCCCCATCTCTCCGTCTAACCCCCACAACGTGCACATTTGGATTTTAGGCTCTTGAATGTGTATTTTTGAGCTTAATGTTTACCTGTGGTTTCTGTGGGGGATCTTTGCGTACTTCCTTCCACCCTCTCTTACCTCCTTTCCTCTCTGAAATATGTGGGATATGATATAGGTGGGATATTAGAGCAGTCTTGGAAACACCTTCTCATTTCCTGTTAGATGATCTACCTCCTACAAGTGTGCACAGATATATATCCCTCAAAGCTTGAGCACCAAGTATGAAAAAGCAGCTGGGATCATTGTTGCTTTGCTGTGCATGGAATCCCAACTAATTAGTATGATAACTCTCTCCTGTTATTAGCAAAACTTGGGGCATTACTCCAAATTCATGTGAGCTAACTGAAGCACCATTGTAAGGTTCTACATGCATCCTTAGCCTGAGTCAATCCAAAGGGAAGTTGTAGACCTTCCTCCTGGTAAATGACCTAAATGGTGTGGATTTAAAAAATGCCTCTTAAAGCTATTGAAAATGAAATTGAAACGTTGTTATTGCCTTTAGGCAAAAAGGGAGCTGCCGAATAATTGCAAGTCACCCATTAGCTTTCCCTTTGCCCAAATTAAGTGCAGTCTCCTGCCTTTTTGCTTCAATGTCTCAGCAAAGCTTTCTTAGAGAAACCATGATGACTCGGAGATTTTGAAAAGCAGCACTCGGAGGCAAGGCCTCCGGGAGGCAGTATTGCAGCATGTTTTGCCTTTCAAAAGCTCACAGGTCTTCCTTTTGCTGGATCAGGCTGCTCTTGTTAGAGAACATTCTGGTTTCAATGGCTGATGTTTGAAAGAGTTGCAGTTCATTCCATGGGATTTATTGAACATCTGTTCTGCTAAATAAAACACATACTGGGCTAAATACTGAAGAGAATTCAAAGAAAAGTTGAGGTGGATGGATTATTTCCAAACAAGCTGTTAATTTAGAAAGCATCTAATTTTGACTCTGGGTACATCATGAAATTCTAAATGGATCAGTTCTAAAACAGTATTTACAGAAGTGTCTCCATGTAAGAGCTCAAACTACCTTGAAGGATTATGCTGTTTCCCTACCCCCACCCCTTTAAATTAATCTGTTACGTGCCGTTGAGTCGGACCCGACTCATAGTGACCCCTTCTTGGATTTCCGAGGCAGTATCACTACGGAAGTAGATTACCTCATCTTCCTTCCGAGGAGTGCCTGGTGGGTTTGAACCGCCAGCTTTCTGGTTAGCAGTCAAGTGCCTTAGGCACTAAGCTACCAGAGCTCCTTAAATTAATCTGTAAAAGTAAAAATTCTTAGCAGGCAGTACCAGTTGAAGGATCTGGTAGGTATGATTCTAGTATTTCATACTAGTAGGAGTTTAAGTTCTTGCAGCTGCAGCCGGTTGTGGGATGAGGTGAATCTAAAATCAGTGGGTGAGATCTTGTTCCTGATAGTGCCCCAGTGCAGGCTTAAACTTCAGTGCCCTGGGTAGTCATGCAGAGCTGCTGGAATTGGAAATAGGCTTCAGGTGTCCTGAAGGGGCAGGCCCTTGACGACATGGATAGACACAGTGGCTGCAACAGCGGGCTCAGGTATAGGGAGGATTGTGAGGCTGGCACAGGACTGGGCACTTTCATTCTGTTGTATATAGGGTCACTACGAGTCGGAGCTGACTCAATGGCACCTAACAATGACAACAAAGAAGTGCCCTGCTTTTAACTGAGAAAATGTACCATCAAAGTCTTTGAAACTGGGTAGTAAAGTAGCTCACTAATTTACCATGCAAAAAAGGAAAACCATCTTCTAGTCCCTCAGTTTACCAGTCTCTTCCTCACACCCCAAACTGCTAATCTGTCCTTAAACTACATAAACTATATAGCTGGCAAGGTCAAACAAGTGTCATAGCTCCCTGTCGTAGGAGGAGATATTTCTGTAAAAAGCAGGTACCCAGTTGTCTTTACTTAGTACCGCACCACTCCCCTCCCCCCGCCCTCCCAAAAAAGTTAATTTCTTTGAATTACTCCTTTGAACAGTTAAGGTTTGTTTTAGTTATTGAGTTGTGTACTTGCACAGGGAGCTCTTGTGGTACAGTGGTTAAGGCATTCTACTGCTAACCAAGATATTGGTGATTCAAACACACCACCCACTCTGCAGGAGAAAGATGAGTCTGTTTCTGTAAAGAATTTAAAGGTTGGAAACCCAACGGGGCAGTTCTCTGTACCATAGGGTCGCTGTGAGTTGGAATCGACTGAGTGGCAGTAGGTTTGGTTTTGCTTTTATACCTGGATAGAGTGAAAGTAGAGCTTTGGAAAATATGAAGTATAAACTAGCTGGTATTCTTACTGGGCATTAAATTGACCAATTCTGACTAACAATACTGTCATTGTTAGTGTTAAAGTAATGGACTGGTCTGCCTGTTTTTCTGACTTCATGGCACCATCTGTTCCAAGCTAAAAGGTTGCAGAGGTGTCTAGACAAAGCCTTGGGCAATATCCAATGTCGTTGCTGCACTGCAGCATCAGGGCGGAGTCTGAGAAGCTCAACCCCCACGGGCTTGTGTATGAGATGCACACAGGTCATTCTCTGGGTATTGGCCTGCATCTAGAACCAAGGCCCCTGGTCACACATCCTACTTGCATTTCCATTTAGGTGGAAGAACTCCCTGTGCTGCCATCTGTTAGTTCTTTGCAATTTGCTTTGAAATAGAAAAATGTCTTTTATATTCACAGCATGAGAATTTCAGGAAAAAGCAGATTGAAGAATTGAAGGGGCAAGAAGTTAGTCCTAAAGTGTACTTCATGAAGCAGACCATTGGAAACTCCTGTGGAACCATTGGACTTATACACGCAGTGGCCAATAATCAGGACAAACTGGAGTTTGGTAAGTGTGGGTTTTCAGGCCTTCTCTCCTCTAGTTAGATTTTGAATGTGAAGTTAAGAAAGCAGAGTTACCTGTAACTCCATCCCAAAACCCCCAGGTTCTGTTCAGCAAAGTCATTGCCTTATAATTATTTGAAACCTGGTTAGCCATGGCAACTGCTTACCTAAGAAGCCCTGGTGGCACATTAGTTAAACATTAGTCTGTTAACTAGAAGGTTGGTTTGAACCCACACAGCAGCCCCAAGGGAGAAAGACCTGACAGTCTGCTTTCATAAAGATTATAGCTGAGAGAACCCCTGGTTCAGTCAATGCCTGTCACATGGGATCGCTATGAGTTGGAATTTACTTGGTAGCACCCACCCACTACTTAACTAAATATGAACCAGTGGGTGAATTCTTATTTCTCTTTTTCAAAGGGAGGAAACTTATTTGGCAAGAACTGTGATTTGGCATTTTTCACCTGGTGTGGATGAGTGAATGAGTTTTGTACTGTGTCTTGTATATGCTCTGCCAGTTTGCAGACAGTCTAAATGGAAGGAGGAGGAAAAAAAACACTCGAGAGCTGATGATCGTAATGATGCTTAGATTTTTCCATTTAATTCATGCAGCATTAGAGATGATACTAAGAAAATACCAACAAATTGGGCCTGTCTTTACTGGTTCTTTGTCTCATAAATAAAAGAACTGACTGTTTTTAGAGCAGTTAAACATAGTGTGTGAAGGTTCTTGCAGGTAGATATAGCTGCAGATCAAAACCCTAGAAGATCCAGCTGTGAGCCAAATCAGATGAAAGACTTCCGTCCTTGATGTTCCTAGCCATGATGGATACTGTGAAGGATACAGAAAAAATGAGTCACTTGTTGGAGGAACAATCAGCAGTACTAAAATAAGTTTAAATATCATGGCCGTTATGTGTAATTTAAACCAGGGATCAGCAAACTCTTTTGTAGAAGGCCAAAACCATATCAGACCAAACTCATTGTTAATGAGCCAATTCTGACTGCCCCATAGGGTTTCCAAGGCTGTAAATCTTCATAGAAGCAGACTGCTTCATCTTTCTCCCTTTTGGTTAACAGCTGAATGCTTTAACCACTGTGCCACCGTAGCTTTTTTATAGTGGGCCAGAGAGTAGCTGTTTTAGGCTTTGGGGTCCATACAGTCTCTGCTGTTGTGGAACAAAATAAACCATATATAAGGTGTAAACACATGGATGTAGGTGTGTTATGATAAAACTTCACGAAAACAGGCAGCAGTAATTTTCTAATTTCTGGTAGGAGATAGTGGGTGGTGGTGATAAGAACTGAATGACTTCTGCTAGTAGCCTCACTGTCTTTTTACACAGGGAGTGTGATCAAGGTTCTACTCCAGGTGTACTTTTGAAATGAAATGGCTTGTGTTGCCTTTTCAAATATTGACTTCATTTATTTCCAGTTCTTTATTAAGCCTCACTTCACTTGGGAGTATTGCCATCCTGGTGACCCCAGGGATACTGTAATACTTTTGTCACTATGGTAATAATGGTGTCAGAGCCTTAATCTGAGCCATAAACAAGACCAAACCCATTGCCATCTAGTTGATTCCGACTCATAGTGACCCCCATTGGGTTTTCGAGGTTACAAATGATTGCCCCATTTTCCTTCTGCCAAGTAGCTTGTGGGTTTGAACTGTTGACCAGAGCCATAACCCTCATAAAGTAAAGATTTCTATCACTTGCAAATTTTAAAATGGTCTTCATTTAACAGTGTTTTTTTTTTTTTTAATAAGCTTAGAGCTCGTTCTGGTTACTTAGTGCCACTGTGACAAGAAATATACTACAAGTGGGATGGCCTTAACAAACAGGAGTTTATTCTTACAATTTGGAGCCTTTATGTCTAAGTTCAAGGTGCCAGGCTCTAGGGGCTGGGTGAAAGCCCCTCAACCTTGGGGTCCAGCTTTGCCTCCTGCTCCCAGCCCACTGGAGCTAGAGATGTTTCTTTACTCAGACAGCTGCTGGCTGCTGAAGTTGAGAAGCCCCAGTGTTGACAAGTAAAAAGGCACAGTCCTGATGTTACCAAACCACAAGGCAGGCCATTAACTTAAGTCCATTGCAAGTCCTGAGGTCCGCAGAGCATAGCAGGCTGCTCAACAAAGACACAGCTACATGCAGGGTCCAAGCGTGCCATAGGCTAGAGACCATTCTCAAAGCTTCTCCTTATATACAGGAAGCAGACCACATCCCAAAGGCAGCTACTCAGCTGCTTGTGGTAGATCCCACCATGGAATTGATTGCCAGTCTCATCATGGGGAATAACTACTGCCAGCTGCCCAGCCACTCAACCAGGCCCAGCCAAGTTGACACACAAACGTAACTACCACAGAGCTGGAGGTTGAAATTAAGGTCTTTTAAAATGTAAATTTTTTTGCTATAGCTGTGTAATCAGTGTCTCCTAGCTTTATTCACACTGATTAAAAAGAAAATGCTTATACCAACTGTCAGTTGGTTCTAAGCTGGGCTGTTTAGCTCACTACATTTTTAAGATCTTTATGTTAATGTCTATCTAAAAAAAAGCCAAAAACCAAACTCACTGCTATTGAGTCAATCCCGACTCACCATGACTCCCTTTGGGTTTCCAAGGTGGTAAATCTTTATGGAAGTAGATTGCCCAGTCTTCCTTCTGCACAGCAGTTGGTGGGTATGAACCACTGGCTTTCTGGTTTGCAGCCAAATGCCTTATTCGCTACACCATAACTGAATTACTGAGATTGAATTTCCTACTCTGAAATAAAAATCTTGGGTTGAGAACTGTGTAGGTGAGAATGTGACTATAGAGTCATGAAAGCAATAAGCATTAATTGTGCGTTGTGCTAGGTGCTGTAGATACAGCAGTAGACAAGACGGCTGTGTTCTTACGGCTCTAAAAATCTCCCATCTGATGTGTTACAAATGGACGAGTGCTGTGAGGAAGGGAGCCGATATTTGAAGATGAGTGGGAAGTGGCCAGTGAACAGGATTGTGGGTGTCGGGGAGCAGAGGCAAACTGGAAGAATGGAGAGGCCTCTATGGCCGGATAGAATATAGTGAATTAGGAAAGAAGTCGGGAAGAGGGACAGCTTGTCCACATATTTGGAAGCTGTGTTAAGGATTTAGATTGATGAAGTCAACACTAAACGTGAACACATTTGTATTATTGCAACTATACTAATGAACGCATTTTTTTTTTTTTTTTTGGAAAGATAACGGGTCAGTCCTGAAACAATTTCTTTCCGAAACGGAGAAGATGTCCCCTGAAGACAGAGCAAAATGCTTTGAAAAGAATGAGGTAGGAATCAACTTACAGAGCCTCGCTTTGAAGTAAACTTGGATGTGTTTGTGCAAATTATTTTCTCTTTTTTGCAGGCCATTCAGGCAGCCCATGATGCTGTGGCACAGGAGGGCCAGTGTCGAGTAAGTGCACGTACTGTCCAGGGCTGGGCCGTCCAGGTGCTGCCACCTGTTTGTATGGAGATACGTGTGTGACCCTCTTACAGGAACCCAGTTGATGTTACACACCCAAGCCAATTAATGCCAGAAAATTCTACCATAATGATGCTTTGAGTAGACCTCTTCCTAAAAATGGCTCATTAGAAATCTAGTTGACAGTTGACATAGTCTTCAGTAGAGTCAAAAGATAGTATTTTGCTCAGATTCCAGTGAGTCTTAATGGAGTGACTAACATCTCTCCTAGTAATTGAGCATTTCAAATACTCTTCTCACTTTTTGTTCTGGGGAAAGTAAGATATGCCAACAAGTCTTAAGGGTACTATAATCTGAACAGAACCTCCACGTCAATTGCTGAATTAGATTTAAATCACATTGTTGTGTGCCATTGGGTTGATTCCGCCTCATGTGACAGGCAGCCAAGCCCTTTGTGCCATGAGGGCTCCTGTTAAGTCAACAGTCTTAAAGTTATAGTTGGCTCTGCCACTTTCTGGCCTTGACCTTGGGTGAGATACTTACCCTCCCTAAGCTTTGATTCTCTCTTCAGTGAAGTGTTCAATTAGTAGCTATCTCACAGAGGGTTCTGACAATTATATCTACCCTATAATAGTTTTAATTAGGATATAAGCAAGTTGGTTCACGCATAGTACACTTGAGTCATGAACAACTTATTTTTGACAAGTATTACATATAAAATGCTGATTTTAAACAAATTCTTACTCTCTTCAGGTAGATGACAAAGTGAACTTTCATTTTATTCTGTTTAACAATGTGGATGGCCACCTCTATGAACTTGGTAAGTTTCACTCGATTTCTGCAACCTGATAATGGTTTCATGTATTCTTCACCATCGATATGTGGCTTTCTGGTAGTGTCACAGTCAATGAAGACAGAACAACAAGGTATTTTCTGAGGGTGTAATTTTGGTGCAGAAGCACACAACAAAACCTACACCACTTCAGCCATTTCTGCAGGAACAATTCCGTGACATTGATTACATTCTTCAAGTTTTGCCACCTTTCTCAGTCAACCTTTTCTAAACTATTTCACCATCATTAACACAAACTCACTGTCCCCTTAAGCTTCTCTTCTGTCCTTTCCAGTTGCTGTTGCCAACTTTGATCACATATAGTCAGTTCTTTAAGAGTATAATGCTTCATACAGACTTTTCTTTCCCGATTAGGCTTAGCTACGGTTTGCGTCAAGGGTGACTTGATGGGGGTGTTTAATCCTTTATTATATCCAGAGCATCCCCCAGGTAGATGGCTTGTGGAGTGAACGCCTGTAGTCACAAACGAGTAAAGCATCGATCAGCATCTGTTCAGTGTGTAACGTTTTCAGGCTTACTCTTCCTGCTTTCCCCAGTGTTATGTAACTGGCTTCTAGCATCACTGTTTTCAGGCACAGAACACTTTTAGAAAAAGATAGATGCTTGAGCATGAAACATGACCCTGTTTGTGTGAAAGGAATTTGGGTGTGTCAGGGTGATTTTTATTCTTCAGAGCAAGAAGAAAGATGATCCACGTGGAAGCTTCGTCCCCTTTGTATTAATGGGGAAAACCTTGCAGCTGTGGTGTTTCCAGTCAATATGAGACAGTACTGACACTACCTGTGGGCAACAGGGGCAGAGGAGACTTGAGGTCAGCCAGCAGTCACTGAGGGGCAAGCTGACTCTCAAGGAGGGATGTCTTCTTACCTCCACTGTCCTTACTGCAGGGACAACATCTGACTTTTGCTTTGAAGTCCTTACTTAGAAATGAGAGTGTAAGCCCCCTGTGTCAGGGTGGCTGAGTTGGGCTCGTTTGACCTTACAGATCAGGATTGTCTGGGAAGGCTATATAGAGATATTTGAACACATCACAGTCTTCCTTTGTGGGAACTGAAGTATATTCAGAACAGTCTAAAACTTCCTTCTGGCCTGGGCAAGCACAGTAGTCAGAAAATGTGCAGAGAAAATTTAACATGGCTGGCTTCTTTGTTCTAGATGGACGAATGCCTTTTCCAGTGAACCATGGCACCAGTTCAGAGGACTCCCTGCTCCAGGTAATCTTTGGAATCAGTCTCTCCTTTAGGGACCATATTTCTTTAGCCACATTTTGTAAAGTGTTGACACTTTTTTATGACCAGCACAAATGGTCCAGTTTAATAGCAGTCTTCAGGACTTAAAGATCATCTTAAGTAATTCTGTCTACTTTTGTTTTATGGCCCATGGTTTTAAATAGGATCCTTCAGAGCAGCTTGGACTAATCTGTCATGTGCTGTCTTTAACCCATAGTTAGAATTACTGGAAGCCAGTCCTTTGCTTCTTTGTGGGATTAAGGGGACCATTGTCCTGCTGTCAGATTATATCAGAACTAAAGACGGTAACAGCAACCTGAGCCTCTCCTGATCTAAGATGCTGGATTTGGCTCACTCTTTGAGGTAGTGTACTAGAGATTCTGGTTAGACAGTTAGATTCAGCAGTTTTTCCTCCCACACGGGTTCCAGAAGAAGAGTAGCAGATTTAAAACATGCCTTACAAGAACTGTAACATCCAGGATCACTGGGTAACCCTCTAAGTATAAATGACTGTCCAAACTTCTTAATTCTAGACAAAAATGGGTTGACTACTCTTGGCTTTTTTTATCCTAGAAATGAGCTTACAGAGCTAAATCATTTAATAAAAGCTAATCATTATAATAAAAACTTTCTTAATTATAATAAGTGCAAAATGCTGTTAAGGTATAACTATTTCATCTGTAGTTGCAATGGTTAAATTGTTTTGAGCGCTTAATGCGTGCTAGGCTAGGAGCTGGCATACTTTTTCTATAAAGGACCAGATAGTAAATATTTTGGGGTTTATAGGACATAAAATCCAGTCCTGGCTGTTAAGTGGTTAAAGGGCTTGGCTGCTAAACAAAAGGCCAGCAGTTTGAACCCACCAGCTGTTCCGTGGGAGACATGTAAGGCAGTTGGCTTCCATAAAGATTGCAGCCTTGGAAACCCAGGGGGCAGTTCTGCTCTGTCCTATAGGGTTGCTGTGAATTGGAATCCATTTGACAGCAGTGGGTTTGGGTTTTTATAGAACGTATGATCTCTTTTGCATGTAACCACCTCTGCCTTTGCAGTTCTAAAGCCATTATAGATAGCTCTAGAGCAACCTAGACAGTATACTAATGAATGGACATGGCTGTGTTCCAGCAAACTCCATGTACAAAAACATGTGGCAGGCTGCAGTTACCTCTGTGCTACATAGTATTATAAGTGGTTTATATTTACCATACAAAAAAACAACCCATTGTTACCCAGTCAATTCTGACTCTTCGTAATCCTTTTTAGGACAGAGTTAGAGCTGTCCCATAGGCTTTCCAAGACTGTGAATCTTTACGGAAGCAGACTGCCCTCATCTTTCTGCCATGGATAGAGTTCCTTTAATGACACTATGCGATAGGTATTATTAACCCTGTTTACAAGGGAGGAAATTGAGTTGCAAGAGAGGTGGTTAAATAATGCCCAAGGTCAATGACTTAAATAGCAAAGCCAATGGTTTGAACCCAGAGAGTCTGCTTTTAGAGTCTGAGCTCTTGGCAGTGTACAATGCTACCTTTCTTTATAATAGGCCATCTTTGGAATATCATGGGCCAGATAACTAAAAGGTGCTAGATCAAATTCTGCCTCTGGGGAAGGCACTTTCTCTATTCTGCCCAGATTAGTTAAGACTAATTCTTGTAAATATAAGCGCTTTTGGGAATAGTTACATGGCACGTAATAGACCTGGAGAAGAGAGGATGGAGAATTTGCATGAGAGAGAATAATAAAAGGGCAGTTTCTGGACTTGACCCATGTGGGGCAAAGACCGGTCCTTCTAATAAAACTTCTAAAGTACATACTAACTCATCCAATTCTATGCCTCACATACCTGTTGCTGTCAGTTCTGACTGTTAGTGACCTTATAGGACAGAATAGAACTGGGCAATCTACTTCTGTAAAGATTTACCACCTCAGAAACCCAGTGGGGGTCGCTGTGAGTCGGAATCAACTCAACAGCAATGAGTTTTTTATGGAGTTTCCTAGGCTGTATTCTTTATGGAAGTAGACTACCACATCTTTCCCTTGCAGAGCAGCTGGTAGGTTTGAACTGCAGACCTTTCAGTTAGCAGTCAAGTACTTAACCCCACAGTGTTACCTCTCATAGGATAACTAAAACTGTTTTAGGAGGAGAATTTGAGGTGGAAAAGTTAAGACATTTTTGTTGGGGGGTGGCGATTAACTTCTCTGATTAGAACCTCTTAATAAACTAACATCTTACAATTCTTATTCTAAGTAAGAAGGATTCAATATGGTTAACAAGGTTTTAGATCATCTAAAATATGTACTAAATTAATTGTTGTTAAATCCATGAGAAAACACATTAACCCAGTATTCCCAAAGTTTGAATGAGTTACAGCACTGCTCAAGAAGGTAGTCATTTGCCTAGGAGTTAATGGCTCTCTTTCACCCTTAAATACCCTCAACACCTTGGGTCCTATAGGAAAGTCTTGATTTGGGGAAAGGTGCTCTGGGATATCAATGTATTAAAATTTCTGATAGGGAATAAAACGTAGATGTCAACCTAGATCCCTTTTAATTTATAAAAATGGTTCCAAAACAGGAAATTGGAGGACACTCCGGTGTGGTCAGAGTCATTGTCTAGTGAGTGATTTTCTAGACTTTGGGAGCTGATGTTCCTCTGTGGTCCTAAGTCAGAATGTCTCTTTTCTTAAAGGTCTAAATCTGTGGTCTGTGGGGTTGAGGTATCGTTCCACTGAATCCACTGGAATTTTTATTAATAGAAGAGCAATTGATATTTATGATCCCAAGGCATTTGGGATCCCAAGGCAACCCTTGTTGTTGTTATGTGCTGTTGAGTCGGACCCAACTCATAGCAACCCCTCCTTGGGTTTCTGAGGCAGTATCACTATGAAAGTAGATTGCCCAATCTTCCTTCCAAGGAGTGGCTGGTGGGTTTGAACTGCCAGCCTTCTGGTTAGCAGTCACGTGCCTTAGGCACTATGCTAACCAGAGCTCCTAAACCCTAGAATTTGGTAAATAACTAACTTTGGGATTAATTTTCTGTTATCAACCTTTGTAATCTGGGTTTTAGGATTAGTAACACATATCATTCCACCATAAATATGTAAGAATCTCTTGTCTGTAACTGAAATCCCAGGTGTTTCCTTTAAACCAAGGCTTCCAAATGAGTCATTTTAGTTCCATCCCCTGCTGACAATTTGCTTTTCCAACTCGGGTATACTGAATCAGAATCTACATTTTAACAAGACCTGCAGGTGATGCTCGTGTGTAAGTGTTAGTAAGTCTGTTTATCTTACACAGACATGAACATCACCTGGGGAGTTTGTTAAACTGTAGGTTCTCATTCAGCAAATATGTGGTGGATATGCACATTCTCAGCAAGGGGTCAAACAAAAAAACAGTGTGAAGCCCTGATTTAAACTTTAAGACTGTTTCATAAAATGTTTACTTTGTAGGAATTGGTTTCTACTCTCAATTTCTGAGTTAGGAGGACTTTTCTTTTATGCCCCCTTAGCATAGTGCCTAGGAGCTCTGGTAGCGTAGTGCCTAAGGCACTTGACTGCTAACCAAAGGCTGGCGGTTCAAACGCATCAGCCACTCCTTGGAAGGAAGATGGGGCAATCTACTTCTGTAGTGATATTGCCTCGGAAACCCAAGGAGGGGTCGCTATGAGTCAGGTCTGACTCGACGGCACATAACAACAATAACAGCATAGTACCTAAGCACTTGACTGCTAACCAGAACACTGGCAGATCAAACCCACCAGCCACTCCTCAGAAGGAAAGTTGGGCAATCTACTTCCATAGTGATACCACCTCGGAAACCCAAGGAGGGGTCGCTATGAGTCAGGTCTGATTTGACGGCACATAACAACAACAATGGAAAAGAGATTATTAAATTTTGATGAAAAGAATGAATAGTTCTCTTGGCAAACTAGGGAGAAACCCACAGCCATTCAGTAGGAGCAGTGAAGGGGTCCAAGCTTCTGAAAAACAAATCTGTGATGTGTGTGTCTCTGCACCACCTGATTGTTTTCTCTTATCTGAAGCCATGGAATGGAAGGTCACTCTCTAGAGTCTGTTCTCACAACCTATCTGAGATTAGCTAAAGCTAAGTCTTGTGTATACAAGGGGTGTATGGGGATGAAAAAACAAACCCACTGCCATAGAGTCAGCCCCGACTCATAGCGACCCCTCCTTGGGTTTCAGAGGCAGTATCACTACGGAAGTAGATTGCCCAACCTTCCTTGCGAGGAGTGGCTGGTGGGTTTGAACCTCCTGCCTTCTGGTTAGCAGTCAAGTGCCTTAGGTCCTATATTACCAGAGCTCCTTGTATGGGGATAGTAATGTGGAATAAGAGGTAGACCTTGGAGAAGTGAGGGTGGAGGGATTTGCATGAGAGAATACCGGACAGAGGCGGACTTTCTGGACTTGACCCATTTGGGTCAAAGTTAATGGAAGATTTAGAACTGATCAGCTTGAACTTTGAGCACTAATAGGCCTCAGATGTTCTTTCCCTTTGAAACTGTAATTCTGAGCTGTTGGGATATTAATGACATTTCCTCCATTTCAGGATGCTGCCAAGGTCTGCAGAGAATTCACTGAGCGTGAGCAAGGGGAAGTCCGCTTTTCCGCTGTGGCCCTCTGCAAGGCAGCCTAATGTCCTGTGGGAGGGACTTCACTTTCCCCTCTTCCCTTCAACGTGAAAACATGTACCTACAACGCAGTCTAAAATGCTTCAGTACTTGTAAAACACAGCTGTTCTTCAGTTCTGCAGAAATGCTCTAACCCTCAACCACGCCCAAGCGCTGGCAGAGCTCCGCTGTTGGTTTAAGCAAGGTTTGGTGTAAGCTTCAGGTGGCGAAGCATTTCCCCCAGATCCACTATTGTCTGTCTTGTACCTTAATATCTAATGCTTTAAATGGCTACTTTGGTTAATGTCTGTAAGTTAAGGCCTTGAATGTGGTTTAATTCTCATTAAAAGGAATAAAAATTTTCTGCTGATAAGAGATAAGCCTAAGGTGGTTTTTACTTTCTCTTTTATCCTTTTCTAATATGTCTCAAATTTTTTATAGTAATATATGAATATGTCTTCCATAAAAGTAACTCACACATATTGGTGTAAGAAATGATCATAAAACTATTAATAGGTTTAGTATATCTTTAGACTTCTGTGAATTCATATTCCTGTGTGTACCTGTAGTAACTTTAAAAAAAAAAAGTATCCATTTTAGTACAGTTGATCAAACGATTGAAGATAGAAGAGTTCCTCTCTGCCCCAACACCCAGTTTCCCTTGTTAACATCTTACATCAGTACAGAACATTTGTTACAGTTAATGAACCAGTACATTAAGGAGCTCTCCTATGCAGTGCCTAAGGCATTTGACTACTAACCAGAAGGCTGCTTCAAACTACTTCTGCAGAAGGAAGATGGGGCAATCTGCTTCCATTTACAGCCTTGGAAACCCAATGAGAGTTGCTATGAGTTGAAATGTACTCAATGGCAATGGGTTAGGTTTATGTATGTATTTTTTTTGGTGTATACTGCATAGTCTCTTGGAAGAGGGAAATTAAGTAAAACCTAAGGAAGTCTGAATGAACTATGGACTTTAGTTAATAATAAAAAACCCATTGACATTGAGTTGATTCTAACTCAACTCTATGGTACAGAGTAGAACTACCCCATAGGGAGGGGTTCTAAGGCTATAAATCTCTATGAAAGCAGATTACTTCATCTTTTACAAGTGGGGCAACCGTGGGTTTGACCCACTGACCTTTTGGTTAGCAGCCAAATGCTTTAACCATTGCACCATCAGCATATCACATATTTATCATGTCTCAGATTCCTCTTGGCTGTGACAATTTTGGACTGTTCTTTTGATGAGCTTGACATTTTTGAGTACTGGTCAGGTAAGGTATTTCTTGAGATGCCTGTCTTGAAATAAGATATTTTTCTCATGAGTAGATGGGGTTATGGGTATTTCGGAGGGAGATCTCAGGTAAAGTGATGTTTCCATCACATAATAAGGATACATATTAGCAATATATTTATCGCTGCTGATACTGACCTTGACCACCTTGATTTATTGTCATGGATTGACATGTGTCCCTGAAAATGTGTGTCAACTCGGCTGTGGTTCTCAGTGGTTTGGTGGTTCTGTCATGCTGTGATTTGGCTGTTAAATAATGAAGTTATCCTCCATAATGTGATCTGATATGATCAGATAATCAGCTGTAAGGGGATTAGAGTGGGATGCAACACTCCTGGGGTTTGGTCTGCATCACCTTGTACAAGACAAGCAGAGGAGGGACCTCCGTACCACCAAGAAAAAAAGCCAGGAGTGGAGAGTATCTTTTGGACCTGAAGCCCCTGCACTGAGAACCTCCTAGACCCAGGGGAAGATTGATGCCAAGACACTTGGAGGTCTCCAGTGAGTGCTGGGCCTACAGATGTTGAAAGGAGACAAGGTCTTTCCCCCAGAGGTGACAGAGAAAGTCTTTCCCTAGAGCTGGTGCCCTGATTTTGGACTTTAGCCTCTTAAACTGTGAGAGAATACATTTCTGATAAAGCCATCCGTTTGTGGCATTTCAGTTAACAGCAGCACTGGATAACTAAGACATTGAGACAAGTTCTCCACTGTAAAGTTACTGTCCCCCACCTCCCTTTCCACACTGTACTCTGCAAGAAAAATTACTGTTTGTAGCCCACACTTGAGTGGGGAGTTTTGTTTCCCCTCTTTGAAAGCAAAGCTTCTACCTAAATTATTTGAAATTCTGCACAGATGTGTGTCTTCTCCCTTATTTACGTATGTTAATGTGAACTCATGCATATTTAGTTGTTGCTTTGGGTGATATAATCCAATGCTATATTTTGTTGCTCAAGTTGTTCCAGGTTTGGCCCCTGGGAGCTCTTTGGCTGGCATCTGTCCTTTTCAATATTCCCTCATCATTGTATGTTTTTTTTTTTTTTTTTTGTGAGCACTTCTTTACTTTTTAGAAACTAGTTTTTTAATAAATGTCTTTGACATTTGTTATACACCTATTATTACACTTTATTTATTTGTAGACTTGAAATAAAGAACAACTTGAATTGGCTATCCTCTTTTCTAATTGAATGTGAGGAAGAAACTCCATGTTCCCTGCCTTCACAACAATCATCACATAGGAGGTAGATCCTGTTGGTTGTGAGGAATCCAGGTAACTTGGATCTCAGCTACCTTGATCGCAGTTTCTACCTTTGATATGGTACTCCTACTTTTGATTCCCATTGAAGGATATCTACTCCCTCTTCCCATTGAAGGATATCTTTATTCTTAGGAAGACAGTGATGTCTACTATTGACATCTTTAAATTTTTTAAATTGTGATTTGGGTAAAGTTTACAGAGCAAATTCATTTTCCACACACATTTTGTATAGAATGACATTTTGTTTCATGGCACTGATTGCAATTCCCCTAATGTAACAACTCTCTTCCCACTTCCTCCTTGTGGTTACCTTTTCCCTGTACCCTTCTTGCCTTTGCATTTCCTGCCCTCTGAGAGCAACTCCCTGTGTAAATACTGCCCCTTCTGATTACCATTGACATCCTTTTCATGTAAAACATCAAATACACAGTAATTCAGACGAGTCCAGTTGCTTTGAGTCGAAGCTGCTGTTAGGTGTTGGTGAGTCCACTTTGACTCACAGTGACCCTATGTGACAGGGTTTTCTAGGCTGCAGTCTTTACAGGAGCTTATCACCAGGTCTTTTCTCATGGAGCCGCTGGGTGGGTTCAAACCACCAAACTTTCCATTAGCAGTCAAGCACTTAACAGTTGTACCACCAGGGATCCCTTTAAGTTGAAGTTTGTTGTTGTTATGTGCCATCAAGTCGGCCCAACTCATAGCGACCCCTCCTTGGGTTTCCGAGGCAGTATCACTACGGAAGTAGATTGCCCGATCTTCCTTCCGAGGAGCGGCTGGTGGGTTTGAACCGCCAGCCTTCTGGTTAGCAGTCAAGTGCCTTAGGCACTATGCTACCAGAGCTCCTAAGTTGAAGTTGTTGTTGTTGTGTGCCGTCGAGTCGGCCCTGACTCATAGCAACCCCTCCTTGGGTTTCCGAGGCAATATCACTATGGAAGTAGGATTGCCCAACCTTCCTTCCGAGGAGTGGCTGGTGGGTTTGAACTGCCAGCCATCTGGTTAGCAGGCAAGTGTCTTAGCCACTATGCTACCAGAGCTCCCAAGTTGAAGTTAGTGGGATGCATTTTAAATTCTAACTTGGTGTGTGACACATGTACACTCACCTTGAAGGTTGACTTAGGTGAAGAGAAAACCAGACAACTCCTTCCTGCTTACAGGACCTGCTGAAAAGATTTTTTTTTTTTTTTTGCCTCAGAAATACAAATTACACCACTAACTAGAACTGTAAGACATCAGATTTCACATGTGAGAAGCATAGTTATTAAACATCACAAAAGTTCTACAATAGCTAAAAAACCAAACCAAACTCACTGCCATCAAGTTGATTCCAACTTACAGTGACCCCCTTTGGGTTTCCGAGGCAGTAAATCCTTACAGAAGTAGATTGCCCCATCTTCCTTCTGTGGAGTGGCTGGTGGGTTTGAATCACCAACCTTCTGGTTAGCAAACAAATATCTTAGGCACTATGCCACAAGATCTTCTTACAACAGCTCACATATGTGCTTAATTGCAGCCCTGGAGGTACAGAGAAACTTCAGTTTCACTGAAGAAACAGACACAGAGGTTAGTTTATATGCTGAGGTTTTCATGGCTAATCTCTGCAGAAACCAGGATGTGATGGGTTGGCTATCCTAGGTTGTGCGTCAGTATAATAGGCTTCAGAGTTTCTCATATCCGTCTGACTTCCATTTCTGCCTCTTGATAACTTTGGGCAAAGGAATTACCTTCTCCCATCTGTTCATTGTTTCATGTTAAAACAGACACTGAGTGAAGATGTCTGGTAATGGCCTGACCTCTAGAAGGTTCCATCTAGTCCATCTCTTCCCCACTGCTCTTCCTGGTGCCTCAGCAACACAGAGCTCCAGGTTATGGTCCCCTCTGTATTCCATGTGAAGGCGGTGTGCCCTGAAGTCATGGAACTCAGAGGGCCTGTTTCCCCAACAAGTCTTCTTAATGGCATCTTGAATTGGTCAACTGACTTACTTCCTAAATGTTACTAGGATGGTGATTGTTCTGGTTACCTAGTGCCGCTCTGACAGGAATATATGCCACAAATGGGATGGCCTTAACAAACAGGAGTTTATTCTCTTACAGTTTGGAGGCTTTAAGTCCAAGTTCAAAGTGCCAGGCTCTAGGGGCTGCGTGAAAGCCCTTCAACCTTGGGGTCCAGCTCTGCCTCCTGCTCCCGGCCCACTGGAGCTAGAGGCATTTCTTCACTCAGACAGCTGCTAGCTGCTGAGGCTGTGAAGCCCAAGGTTGACAAGTAAAAAGGCACAGTCTCGATGTTACCAAACCACATGGCAGGCCATTAATTCAAGTTCATTGTAAGTCCCAAGGTCGGCAGAGCATGGCAGGCTGCTGAACAATGACATGGCTACATGCAGGGTCCAAGCGTGACCATTCCCAAGGCTTCTTCTTATATACAGGAAACAGACCACATCTCAAAGGCAGCTACTCAGCTGCTTGTGGTAGATCACACCATGGAGTTGATTGCCAGTCTCATCATGGCGAATAACTACCACCAGCTGCCCAGCCACTCAACCAGGCCCAGCCAAGTTGACACACAAACATAACTACCACAGTGATGAAGGTAGGCAAGGTCATCTGATTCTAAGTTTCTCCCTTTTTTAAAAAGCTCATCGCCAAACCCTGTCTATTTGAGTTGTAAAGTAAATAAATCATGCATCTGTTCAGTGTAATATTGGGTCTGCCTTAAAGACCCAGGAATATGGAAAAATGTTCATGCATGAAACACGTGCTTGTTTTGTAAAATATGTATTTGTTTAGAAGAGACAGGACACTAATACCTAAGTGTTTACTGTGTTCTAAGTGCTGAACGCATTTGACTTAATCCTCATAGGAGGTTATATTATCCTCATTTTACAGATGGAAAACTCAGGCACAGAGAAGCTTAAGCAACTTGCCCAAAGTCACTCAGCCGGTAAGTGATGTTGCTGGTATTCAGACACAAGCAGACTGGCACTAAGAGCCCATAATATTAATGATTATCTCTGGGCAGAGCTGGGCCTAACTTAAAGTGAATAAAGTTTAAATCTTACGGTCCCACACTTAATAATCCTTTTCAAGATCCTGGCTTATGTGTTCATATAAGATTTGTAATATAAAATCTTTTTGTATGTTATTCTCAAAAACAAGGGTCTGCCCCATGTCTGGGTGTTGAAGTTATGGGTAATTTTTTACTTTATATGCTTGTTTTCTAAGCTTTCTAAAAATATTGAATTACTTTTATAGTGAAAAGAATGCCTTAATATTTTCTTAGGAATGCAGACTCTGCCATGAGCAGAGTTGGTTAATTCCAGCTTAATTTCAAGTTTCTTCAGTTTATAACTGAAGTCAGTGCAATTTATTAATTTAGTCTGTCTTCCTAAAAAGCCTTCAGAGGGCTCCATTATAATGCTTCTTTATAACAGAAAAATCATCACCATTACATTCTTCTAAACCTCAACTTCTTTGGAACATGTTCAGTTTCCCCGCACATCCTGCCAAGTTAAATAATGATTTGACATGCTAATTTGGCAGAGTTACTTTCTTTGTCCCGTGAATGATGTGATCTCATTAATTCATTTGTACAGGAGCATTAAGTTGTTCACCTGTTTGACTGGACTTGGCATTCACTGAGGAACAAGGGTGGTTTGGCATAGCAGTTCAGAGTGGACTGCCGTGAATTACCTCTGTAGTCAGACTGCTGGGAGTAAAACTGCTTCATCACTTACTGTGCGATCCTGTAGAGTGGGAGTCACAGGACCTCTCAGCGCTAGTAGCTTGTTGCATGCTGTTGAATCAATTCTGACTCACATTGACCCCATGTGGTACAGTTTAGAACTGCTCCATAAGTTTTTCTTGGCTGTAATCTTTATAAAAGCAGAATTACTGGGCCTTTTCCCTCATGGTCCTGCCGGCTGGGTTTGAACTGCTAACATTTTGGTTACCAGCTGAGGGCAAACCTTTCTCACCTTCCAGGGACCTCTACATAGAGCTTAATACATAGTAACCACATCTGAGTAAATATCTGAAACTGTTAATAGAGGGTTGGGGAGTAGTGTGTATGTGTGTGTGAATCTTTATGAACAAAGGGGAAATGAAGGGAGAGAAGTCTGAAGAAAAGAAATAGTGTGGATAATGTTCCGTCCTCGCATAAAGAATCCGGATGGGGTGCCTTGAGCAACTTAACCCCTCTAAGCCTGGATACAGAGAACGATGTCTGTCTCAGGGTTGTTGCCAGAATCAAATGAGAATTTTTGTGAAGTTCTTGGAGATGTGGCTGGAACATAGCAATTGCTATTGTTTTTATTTTTGCTACCACCTATCTTCCTTGCCCACCAGCCACTCCTTGGAAGAAAGGTTGGGCAATCCTACTTCCGCAGTGATACTGCCTCGGAAACCCAAGGAGGGGTCGCTATGAGTCAGGGCTGACTCGACGGCACATAACAACAACAACACAACAATCTTCCTTGCAGGAGCTCTGGTGGCACAGTGCCTAGGGCATTTGATGCTAATCTAAAGGTTGGCAGCAGTTCAAATCCACCAGCCACTCCTTGGAAGGAATACTGGCAGTCTACTTCTGTAGAGATATTGTTGCAGACCGGGTTCTGAAATAATGACTAGAAAAGTCAGCTGTAGCTCAGAAAGAAATTTAGTAACAGGATAGTAGACAGTAACCTTGCAAGGTGGTGACACAGAGGGCCAGAGGCAACGCCATGTGTGTCTTCCTGAGCCTTACTGGTTAGGGGTTTATGTAATAGTTTTTAAGGCTGTGATGTATGTAATTTCAAAAGACCTTGTGCGGGCAGGTATTCATAAAATCCTGGCCCTTTTGTGAAGGTCAGGAAGCAGAACAAAGTTGTGATAAATTCCTCAGCTTCCTTCAGGCTATGCGCAGTCTGCTGTTTGCCCTTGGTTCGAGTCCTGGTCTCATCTTGGATTGGCCATCTTAGTTCATCAGGTGGCAAAGGAGGGGCAGGGATGTGCAGGCTCCAAAACTGGTTAATGCTGGCCACAGACAGTGAGCTGGAAGACATCTCAAGAATGGCCTGTTGTCAAATGAAGTGAACGTTTACACTAGGTAGATAGACTCCTTGGAGGAAACAATCATGGGAGAATAGAAGGGCTGTGTATGCACAGGAAGATAGCTTGGGGGGAGAGTGCATGGAGGGAAGGACACAGGGAATAGGTAACTATAGGGAGGAAATGGGAGGGGAGCGTTGCATTGTGGGAAAGTGGTCAATGTTATGAGACAAAGTATGTGAACTGCTGTATGGAAAGTGAATTTGCTCTGTAAACTTTTGCCCAAATCACAATTAAAAAAAAAAAAAAAAAGCTTGTAAGCAGACATCTAGATGCAAAAAAAAGAGAATGGCCTATTGTTAGGAAAGGTCATTGAAGTACTAAATTTATATTTATGTTATTATAATATAATTTTATATTTGCATTATTTCTTTTGCAGTATTTCTTCCTTAGTCTCAGGATCTAAGGAATGCAATTGCCCTGTGCTGTGAGCTGTTCCTGCCTTGGTTTTATGATCTTCAGAATCTAGTTCCAGGGGCAGAATTCTTATATAATTATGGCTAAAAGTAGCAGAATAAGGCAATGTTTAAATTGAACAAGATTAATATGAAACTCAAATTAGAACACATATTCATCTCCCAGAAATTTAAATCTGTCTGTACTACTATAATACCACCTCAGAAACCCAAGAAGGGGTTGCTATGAGTTGGAATCAACTCCATGGCAGTAAGTTTGGTTTTTGTTTTTGGTATCTTCCTTGCATCCCTCTCCTTTTTCTGTAGTTTCAGTCCCAAGGTACCAGCGTGCATTTTCTGTTTACTGCCAAACCAGACTTCATTTCCTGGGCTAGTAAGGCCCATTTCCAAAACAGCTTTTCCTAAAAGTTCTCAGGAGCCATACTTCCCAGCCCATGGGTGCCTTGTTCTTTGCAGTGAGAATGGCACATTCCTTTTCACATTAAGAAGGATAATACATGTGTTGTCCTCTATATGGTAGTAATTTTAAGGAAGGAATCATGATTTCAACATTAAACAATAACTTTCTAAGGACAGAATAGGTACTTTGAAAAGAAATTAATATCTATGTTTGCTTTGGTTGACATTAAGTATCTCTAATTAAAACTGATTTGATTGGTTAAATCAATCAAAATGGAGAAAAAAATTGAAGTTGTCAAGAATTTCATTTTACTTGGATCAACAATCGATGTCCATAGAATCAGTAGTCAAGAAATCAAATGATATATTTCAATGGGTAAATCTGCTGCAAACATTTTCTTTAAAGTTTTAAAAAGCAAGGGTGTCACATTTATGACTAACATGCACCTGACTCTAAAAACAAACAAAAACAACCAAATTTTTTGCCATCGAGTGGGATCCGACTCATAGTGACCCCTCCTTGGATTTCCGAGGTGGTATCTCTATAGAAGTAGTTTGCTCAGTCTTCCTTCCAAGGAGCGGCTGGTGGGTTTGAACCACCAGCCTTCTGGTTAGCAGTCAAACGCCTTAGATACTACACCACCACCTTACCCTAGCCATGGCATTTTCAATCACCACATAAGCATGCGAGAGCTGGACAATGAAAGTGGAAGACAGAATTGATACATTTGGATTGTAGTGCTGGCGAAGAATATTACCTGCACTATGGACTGCCAGAAAAATGAACAGATCTGTCTTAAAAGAAGTACACCCTGGAAGCTTCTTGGAAGCAAGGATGGTGAGACTTTGACTTACTTACTTGGACATGTCACCAGGGAAGACCAATCACTAGGAAAGGATATCCTGTTCGGCAGACAGCCAGAGAAGACGAGGAAAACCCTCAATGTGATGGATCGGCCTAACAGCCAGAGCAATGTGATCAAATTTATCAATGACCTTGAAGTTGGCCCAGGACTGGACAAATTCTTTCTGTTATACAAAAGTTCACCATGAGTCAGAACCAACCTGATGGAAATGAACAACAACAATAATTAAAATAAATAACCTTGATATGTCCAGTATTTTGATATTTGAATCCAAATTAATTGGCTAATACCTGTTTTTCTCCATCCAAACACTGAAAGGACAAATGCTTTGTTTGGAGCTATATTTATTATAGCCAGTAGGTGGCAGCATAGGGAAGCTTATGACAATCATTTGGCTAGGACGGTTTGAATAAAGTTCGGCAAGTAAAGAGAGAAAGGTTGGACAATCTACTTTCGTAGTGATAGCGCCTGGGAAACCCACAGAGGGTTTGCTATGAGTCGGATCCGACTTGATGGCAGTCAGTTTGGTTTAGTTAGGTTAGTAAAGAAAGACCAATAGTTATTAGTGTCTGTAAGGAGCTCTAAGGAGCTCTGGTGGTGTAGTGCCTAAGGCATTGGACTGCTAATGAGAAGGTTGGTAGTTCAAACCCACCAGCCACTCTGCAGCAGGAAGACTGGACAATCCACTTCAGTAAAGATTTACCGCCTTGGAAATCCAAAGGGAGTCACTGTGAGTCAGAATCTACCGGATGGCAGTGTTTGGTTTTGGTAAGGAGCTCTGGTGGCTTAGTGAATAAGGCATCTGGTTGCTAACCAGGTCATTGGTTCAAACCCACCATCTGCTCTGCCAAAGGAAGATTGGGCTTATCTACTTCCACAAAGATTTACAGTCTCAGAAATCCAATGGGGGTCACTATGAGTCAGGACTGACTCAACGGCAGTGAGTCTGGTGTTTTGGTTTTTTAAGGAGTTCTGGTGATGTAGTGATTAAAGCATTCAGCTGGTCACCAGAAGGTCTGCAGTTCTAAACCCCCACTTGTTCTATAGGAGAAAGATGAGGCAATCGGCTTCTGTAAAGATGTATAGCTTTGGAAAACCACGGGACAGTTCTATTCTGTTCTGTAGGGTCACTAGAAGTTGGAATCTACTCCATGGCAGTGGGTTTTCTTTTGGTATTAGTGGCTCTGCCCCTTCAGAGGCAAGATGGAGGAGTGTTATAATACTTGGGCCTTCATTTTGGTTAGATCAGATATGTATTAGAAGCTCTGGTAGCATAGTGGCTAAGGCACTTGACTGCTAACCAGAAGGCTGGTGGTTCAAACCCACCAGCCACTTCTCAGAAGGAAGATGGGACAATCTACTTCCGTAGTGATACTGCCTCGGAAACCCAAGGAGGGGTTGCTATGAGTGAGGTCCAACTCCAGGACACGTAACAACAACAAAAAGATGTGTATTGGACAAAGCCAGCCCAGTGAATTTGGAATTGCTTGTTGGATCATTCATATTTTTGCCCAGGCTCTATTTTCTATGATTAAAAACTAGCTGAATTATTTCAAATCACTAGAAAGTTACTATAAATGAATGTTTACTCTGCTTATGTTGAATTAGATATTATCTCAAATATAATTAATTGGGTATAATAGTTCTATATCTAGTGAAATTTTGCTTTCAAGTCTATTTTAACATTAGAAAATAGTGGAATTAATTATATATATTAACTTGTTATTTAATATGTACCAGCTTTTAGTTGTTGTTTTCAGGTAGAGTTGAGTTGGTTCCTGCTCACGGAGACCACATGTACTATGGAACAAAACACTGCCCAGTCATGTAACATCCTCACAGTTGTTGCCATGCTTCAGCCCATCGTGGCAGCCACTGAGTCAATCCATCTCATTAACGGTCTTTCCCTTTGTTTGCTGACCCTTCACTTTGCCAAACATGATATCTTTCTCTAGGGACTGGTCCCTTCTGATAACATGACCAACGTAGGTGAGATGAAGTCTGGCCATTCTTGCTGTAAGGAGCATTCTGGCTGCACTTCCTCTAAGACAGATTTATTTGTTCTTCTAGCAGTCCATGGCACGTTTAATATTCTTCATCAACACCAAACCAAACCAAACCTCATGGCCATCATGTTGATTCCGACTCCTAGCCAACCTTTTGGTTAGTAGCTAAATGCCTTGACTACTGCACCACCAGAGCTCTAACACCACAATTGAAAGGCATCAGTTCTTCTGTGGTCTTCTTTATTCTTTGTCCAACTCCCATGTGCATATGAAGTGATTGAAAATACCGTGGTTTGGCTCAGGTGCACCTTAGTCTTCAAAGTGATACCTTTGCTCTTTAGCACCTTTAAGAAGCCTCTTGCAACAAATTTGCCCAATACAATATGTCATTTGATTTCTTGACTGCTGCTTCCATTGGCATTGATTGTGGGTCCAAGTAAAATGAAGTCCTAGATAACATCAATCTTCTCTCCATTTATCATGTTATTGCTTATTCTGAGGGCTTTTGTTTCTTTATGTTAAGGAGCAGTCAATACTGAAGGCTGTAGTTTTTGCTCTTCATCAGTAAGTGCTTCAAGTCTTCTTCACTTTCGGCAAGCAAAGTTGTATCATCTGCATATCATAGGTTATTCATGAGTCTTCCTCCACTCCTCATTCCAAGTTCTTGGATTATTTGCAGTTTCTTGGATTATTTGCTCAGCATACAGATTGACTAAGCACAATGAAAGGATACAACTCTGATGCACACCTTTCCTGATTTTAAACCATGTACTATCTCCTTCTTATGTTTGAAAGACTTCCTCTTAGTCTATGTGCAGGTTCCTCATCAGCATAATTTAGTGCTCTGGAAATCTCATTCTTCACAATGTTATCCATAATTTGTTATGATCAACATAGTCCAGTGCCTTTATATACTCAATAAGACATAGGTGAACATCTTTCTGGTACTGTTTGCTTCCAGTCAAGGTACATTTGACATTAGCAATGGTATCCCTTCATTTTGCTTAGACCGGATGTATATTAGCCAAAGCTAGCCCAGTGAATCTGGAATTGCCCTGTGGACCATGCATATACTCTTCTGAATCCAGCTTGAATTTTTGGAAGTTCTCTGTCAATATACTGCTACAACCATTTTTGAATAATCTTCAGCAAAATTTTACTTGTGTGTGATATTAATGATAATGTTTGATAATTTCCAAATTCGGTTAGATTGGATCATCTTTCTTTGGAATGGACACAAATGTGGATCTCTTTCAGTTGGTTGTCCAGGTAGCTATCTGCCAATTTTCTTGGCATAAATAAGTGAACACCTCCAGGACTGCATCTATTTGTTGAAACATCTCGATTGGTATTTGGGCAAGTCCTGGAGCCTTGTTTTTTGTCAATTCCTTCAGTGTAGCTTGGACTTCTTCCATGAATACTATTGGTTCTTGATCATATGCCACCTCCTGAAGTGGTTGAAAGTCCATCAGTTCTTTTTGGTACAGTGACTCTGTATATTTCTTCTATCTTCTTTTGATACTTCTTGCATTGTTCAATATTTTCCCCATAGACTCTTCAAATATTGCAACTCAAGGCTTGAATTTTTTCTTCAATTCTTTTAGCTTGACAAATGCCCAACATGTTCTTCCCCTTTGATTTTCTAACTTTAGGTCTTCGTACATTTCATTATAATACTTCTTCTCAAGCTACCCTTTGGAATCTTGTGTTCTTTTATTTCATCATTTCTTCCATTCACTTTAGGTACTCTCCATTCAAGAGTAGGTTTCAGAGTCTCTTCTGATATCTATTTTGGTCTTTTCTTCCTTTCTTGTCTTTTTAATGACCTTTTGCTTTTTTCTTCATGTAGGATGTTCTTCATGCCATCCCACAACTCATCTGGTCTTTGGTCACTGGTGATCAATACGTCAAATCTGTTTTTCAGATGGTCTCTAAATTCAAGTGGGATACACTCGAGGTTGTATTTTGGCTCTGGTTTTATTTTCTTCAGCTTTACCTTAAACTTGCATATGAACAATTGATGGTATGTTCCACAGTCGGCGTCTGGCCTTGTTCTGACTAATAATACTGAGTTTCTTCATTGTTTCTTTCCACAGATGTAGTCGATTTGATTCATGTGTATTCCATCTGGTGTATAGTCACTGTTTGTGTTGTTGAAAAAGGTACTTGTGATGAATATGTCTTTGGTCTTGCAAAATTCTATCATGCAATCTGCAGGAATATTTCTATCACCATGGCGATATTTTTGTAGCACCAATGCTTCTTCTTTTTTCCCAATTTTTGCTTTCCAAAAGCAAAGCAAAACAAAACAAAACAAACAAACAAACAAAAACAAAAAAAACCTAAACTCATTGCCATTAAGTCAGCTCTGACTCATAGTGACACCTTCTTGGGTTTCTGAGGTTGTATCTCTACGGAAGTAGATTGCCCTGTCTTCCTTCTGAGGAGTGGCTGGTGGGTTTGAACTGCCAGCCTTCTGGTTAGCAGTCAAATGCCA
>NW_006921763.1:3363575-3388534 GCF_000298275.1 Orycteropus afer afer
TAACAGTAGTATTAACTGGTATTCCTTGTAGACATATAGATATTATCCTATCAATTGACAGCATTGTTGATTATCACTGGTGATTGGAATGAAAAAGTTGGAAACAAAGAAGAATCACCGGTAGTTGGAAAATTTGGTCTTGGTGACAGAAATAACACTGGAGATTGCATGATAGAATTTTGCAAGACCAATGAATTATTCATTGCAAACACCTTTTTTCAACAACACAAACAGCAGCTATACATGTGGACTTTGCCAGATGGCATACACAGGAATCAGACTGACTACATCTGTGGCAAGAGGAGATAGAAAAGCTCAATATCTTCAGACGAAACCAGGCCAGGAGCTAATTGTGGAACAGACCATCAATTGTTCATATGCAAGTTAAACTTGAAGTTGAAGGCAATTAAAACAAGTCCACAAGAACCAAAATATGACCTTGAATGTATTCCTCCTGAATTTAGAGACTATCTAAAGAATAGATTTGATGGATTGAAGACCAATGACTGAAAACCAGAAGAATTGTGGGATGATATCAAGAACATCATCCATGAAGAAAGCAAGAGGTCATTAAAAATATGAGAAAGAAAAGACCAAAATGGATGACAGAAGAGACTCTGAAACTTGCCCTTCAGTGGAGAATAGCTAAAGCAAATGGAAGAAATGACAAGATAATAGAGCTGACTGAACAGAATATTTCAAAGAGCAGCTCGAGCAAACAAAGCCAATTACTATAATGAAATGTGCAAAGACTTGGAGTTAGAAAATCAAAAGTGAAGAACACCCTCAGCATTTCTCAAGCTGAAAGAACTTAGGAAAAAATTTAAGCCTCCAGTTGCAATATTGAAAGATTCTGTGGGCAAAATATTGAATGATGCAGAAAGCATCAAAAGAAGATGGAAGGAATACACAGAGTCACTGTACCAAAAAGAACTGGTCAATCTTCATCCATTTCAGGAGGTGACATATGTTCAAGAACCAATAGTATTGAAGGAAGAAGTTGAAGCTGCACTGAAAGAATTGGTGAAGAACGAGGCTCCAGGGATTGACAGAATACCAATTGAGATGTTTCAACAAACGGATGTCCCACTGGCGGCACTCACTAAGTTTTGTGAAGAGATTTGGAAGACAGCTACCTGGCCAACTGACTGGAAGAAATCCATATTTGTACCCATTCCAAAGAAAGGTGATCCCACAGAATGTAGAAATTATCAAACAATATCATTAATATTGCATGGAAGTAATATCTTACTAAAGATAATTCAAAAATGGTTGCAGCAGTATACTGACAGAGAACTTCCAGAAATGCAAGATGGATTCAGAAGAGGACATGAAACAAGGGATATCATTGCTGATGTCAGATGGGTCTTTGGCTCAAAGGAAAGAATACCAGAAAGATGTCTACTTGTGTTCTATTGACTATGCAAAAGCATTTGGTTGTTTGGATCATAACAAATTGTGGATAACATTGTGAAGAATGGGAATTCCAGAACACTTGATTGTATTCATGAGGAACCTGTACATAGACCAGGAGGCTGTCATTTGAACAGAAAAAGGGAAGACTGCATGGTTTAAAATCAGGAAGGGAGTGCATCAGGGTTGTATCCTTTCCCAATACTTATTCAATCTATATGGTGAGCAACTAATCCAAGAAGCTGGACTAGATGAAGAAGAACATGGCATCAGGATTGGAAGAAGAGTCATTAACAATGTGCAATATGCAGATGATACAACTTTGCTTGCTGAAAGTGAGGATGACTTGATGAAGTTTGAAGAATACAGTCAGCAGTATGTACATCTCAATATAAAGTATTGAGTATTTACATCTCAATATAAAGAAAACAAAAATCCTCACAACTGGACCTATAAGCAGCATTATGATAAATAGAGAAAAGATTGAAATTGTCAAAGACTTCACATTGCTTGTTTCTACAATCCGTACCAATGGAAGCAGCAGTCAGGACATCAGACGACATATAGCATTGGGCAAATCAACTGCAAAAGACCTCTTTCAAGTGCTGAAGAGCAAAGATGTCTCCTTGAGGACTAAGGTGCACCTGACACAAGCTATGGTATTTTCAATTGCCTCATATCATGTGAGAGCTGGACAATGAATAAGGAAGACCAAAGAAGAATTGATGCTTTTGAGCTGTGGTGTTGGCAAAGAATGCTGAAAGTACCATGGACTGCGAAAAGAACTAACAGGCCTGTCCTGGAGGTAGTGCAGCTGAATGCTTCTTGGAGGCAAGAATGGCCAGACTTTGTCTCATATACTTTGGTCATGTTGTCAGAAGGGGCCATTCATGTCATGCTTGGTAAGGTGGTGGGTCGATGAAAGAGGGGAAGGCTCTCAATGAGATGGATTGACAGGGTGGCAGCGGTGATGGACTGAAGTATAACTGGAATAATGGAGCTGGTGCAGGACCAGGTATTGTGTCATTTGCTGTGCATGGAGTCACTATGAGTGGGAGATGACTCGACGGCACCTAACAACATAAAAATATTCATTCCTTTTTTCCATTAATTCACTGAATGAACACATCTGGGGTCATACTTATGGCTAGTCCCATGGAAGGGGTGCAAAAGCAACAGGAAATTCAAGGGTTCTTGATGGGACATGTGAATCAAATTAAGCAGGGCCTCAAAGAGAGAATGGAATAAAAGGGAGAGCTATTACATTCTGAGGATTGCAATCTGTGTAATGAAACAAAATACGTATGAATTGTTGAATGCAAAATGAATATGCTCTGCAAACTTTCACCCAAATCACAATTAGAGGCGGGAGGGAAGAGGAGAGAGAGCGAGACAGAGACAGAGACAGGGAGCGAGCGAGACAGAGAGAGAGAATGGAGAACGGAATGAAGCAAGATGAGGATGTTTTCAGGGACTCCAGGGCAGCAGCAGGTTGAGGCCCTGTGGGATTCATTGACACAGGCTTTCTGGATCTCTGGGATCTTCAGTGATTCCTACTTGGCTTCACAGTGCAATCACCTGGAGCACTTTAGAGACTCATGCCTGGACTGTACCATGGGAGCCTGAGTACTTAGTTGGGTATAACCCGGGGATCTGGATGTTTTAAAACTCCCCAGATGGTTCTAATGGCCAGATTGAGAGTCGCTGAGTCCCCAGATTATTCTCATGGCCAGGTTGAGAGCGCTGAGACCGTACTATCAATTCTCTGATAAGAGTCCTGCAGTGGTCTTTATTAAGTAAATGGATCACCAGACCTCTGAGTCAGAAATTGCAATTCCCTTGTCTACATCTGTATTTTCATCTAGAGCCACAGGCGATTCTTATCACAAAGGAAGCTTGGGAAATTTGGCCTAGCCCAGTACTTCCCAAGCTTGCTCAGTTGTAAGAATTTCCTGAGGCTGTGTTAGCTTCCACACTGTATCCTCCCTGCCCCTGCAACCCCCCATCTCCAGGAAAGGGGTGGGACTCGTGGCTCTAACATGCACCTCTGGACCAGGCAAGTTTGAGAAACATCATCTGGTCCAGTGGTCAATGTTGGCTCTTTTACAAACTCTCTAGTAAGCTTTTTTTTTTTTTTTTTTTTAAAGTTAAATTGCTTACTCTCAGAGGTGCTGTTGGGGCAGTGAGAAGCATTGCTACTTTTTTTTTTTTTTTTAAAGCATCACCTGTGAGTTTGAGAGATAACACTGGGCTGATGAGTCATTGTTGCAATCATTCTTCATAAGACAAATTGCCCGTGTGTTTCATGGTTACATACTGAATCACTGAGCTTACGTAGTTCTACATGATGTTGTATCCAAAGGCTGAGAATTAAAAAGATAAGCATTCTGGTCTTACCAGCTCAAATGGCTGAGAAGTCAGTCACAGAAGAGAGAGAGGCATTAAGATGTACAAAAATAAAGAGATAGAACCCCCAGTAATAACTTGCTATTGGGTTTGGGAAAGCAGAAATCCCTACTGAACGTTGACATCTCCACAAAGGCTTATGGTTCACATTGTGTCCAGGCTGGTCCCAGGGTGTGGCCCAACCCTAATGACAGGAAGCTACTTCTATTTTCCACCTGCTGATAGTGCTTAATGATCTGGGAAGCTAGATTATATGAAGAAGAACCTGCCATCAGGATAGGAGGAAGACTCATGAACAGCTTGAATTATGCAGATGGCACAATCTGCTTGCTGAAAGTCAAGAGGACTTGAAGCACTTACTGATGAAGATCAAAGACTATAGCCTTCAGTATGGATTACAGCTCAACATAAAGAAAACAAAAGTCCTCACCATTGGACCAATAAGCAACATCATGATAAATGGAGAAAAGCTTGAAGTTGTCAGGGATTTCATTTTATTTAGATCTACAATCAACATGCATGTAAGCAGCAGTCAAGAAATTGTGTTGCATTGGGCAAGTCTGCAAAAGACATCTTTAAAGCTTTGAGGAGCAAAGATGTCACTTTGTTTTGTTGGACATAGGGTTGCTGTGCGCCGGAGCTGACTTGATGATGCCTAACAACAGCAGTATTCCATTGTGTATCTGTTCCACATTTTGTTTATCCATTCACCCGCTGATGGGCACTTAGGTTGTTTTCATCTTTTTTAAAATCGTGTTTCCATCTGTTTGCTATTGACATCCATCTGTAGAAAAATGACACAAGATCCATACCTCACACCTTATACAAAAACCAACTGAAGATGGATGAAAGACCTAAATATAAAACTTAAAACCATAAGAAAAAAAAAAAAGAAAGGGAGAGCGAACAAGAGAGAGAGAAACTTAGGTGCCCTAATTTATGGCATAAATAGTCTATACAAAATAACCAAAAATGCAAAAACAATAGAAGATAAACTAGATAACTGGGACCTCCTAAAAATTAAACATTTACACACATCAAAAGACTTCTCCAAAAGAGTGAAAATAGAAGCTATAGACTGAAAAAAATTTTTGACAATGACTTATGTGACAAGGGACTAATCTCTAAAATTGATAGAATATTTCAATGCCTCAACAACAAAAAGACAAACAGTCCAATTAAAAAGTAGGCAGAAGACATGAACAGACACTTCACCAAAGAAGACATTCAGGTGGCCAACAAACATGAAGAAATGCTTGCAATCATTAGCCATTAGAGATGCAAATCAAAAACAACAATGAGACACCATCTCACCCCAGCAATAACAGCTAAGTTCAATAAGACAGAAAATAACAAACTCTGGTGAGGGTGTGGAGAGATTGGAGCTCTTATACACTGTTGGTGGGACTGTGAAATAGTACAAGCGCTGTGGAAAATGGTAGGGCACTTCCTTAGAAAGTTGAAATAGTAATACCATTTGATCCAAAAATTGCACTACTAGATATATAGCCTACAGAAATAAAAGCTATGATAGGAACAGATAATATGCACACCCATGTTCATCACAGTATGTTTCAATACTCTTTACCTACACAAGGTGTTTCTCCATTTTACTCTGCCTGTTTAAGTTCTGGGTCTTAAATAGTCTTCTAGACCAGGGGAGCTCTGGTGGTGTAGTGTCTAAGGCATTTGACTGGTAACCAGAAGGCTGGCGTTTCAAACCCACCAGCCACTCCTCAGAAGGAATATTGGGCACTCTACTTCCGTAGAGATATGGCCTTGAAACCCGAGGAGGGGTTGCTATGAGTTGGGACCGATTTGATGGCTTTTTGGTCGAGACCACTGCCCCCTAAAGCAGTTGCTATGGAGTCTATTCCAACTCATGTCAGGCCCATGAGTGTCAGAGTAGAACTACACTCCACAGGGTTTTCAGTGGCTGAGTTTTTAAAAAATAGATGACCAGGATGGTTTTCTGAGGCACTACTGGGTAGACTCGAACCTCCAGCCTTTTGGTTAGCAGATGAGTGTGTTAACTATTTGCATCATCCAGAAATTAAATTATAAGTGTTGGAAATGTCCCTGTAAATTATTTATTTAAATATGTGTCTTCTGGCTAGATAGAGAACCTCCTGAGAGCAGGAGCCTAACTTATTGTTTTATCTGAAGCACTAATCTCAAGATCTGGCACAGAATAGAGTTATAATTGTTGGCTAAATTAATACATGAGATAGAGACTAGCTCTTTAGAAAGAACAGGATGTTAAGTCTAAATTTGTAGGTGGAATGTAAACTGCTGCATAGGTAATATCCTATCACTTTGATATGTATACATCTGCATTCTGCAAATGATGTTCCAGGGGCCTGGCATCCCCAGGATAAATACTTTTTGTTTGTTTGTTTGTTTTTACCCACTTTTATTGTTAAAAGGAGCTCTGGTGGTGGAGTGCCTAAGAGATCTGACTACTAATCAGAAGGCTGGTGGTTCAAACCTACCAGCTACTCCACAGAGACAAGACTGGGGCAATCTACTTCTGTAGATATTTACTGCCTCAGAAACCCAATGGAGGTCACTATGAGTCAGAATCAACTCAATGACAGTGGGTTTGGTTTTGATTTTGGTTTTTGTTGTTAAGGAGCTCTGTTGGCTCTGTGGTTAAGGCATTGGGGTACTAATCAAAAGGTGGTAGTTTGAACCCATCAGTCACTCTGCAGGAGAAAGATGAGGCAATCAATCTGCTTTGGTAAAGAGTAACAGCCTTAGAAACCCTATGGGGCAGTTCTCCTCTGTCCTAAAGGGTGGCTGTGAGTTGGAAAGGACTCAAGGGCAGTGAGTTTGTTTTTGTGTCGTTAGTCATTAACATCTACTTCATTTGGCTCAATTAACCTTTCGTTTTCTGTTCCTCTCTCAACTGTTACCATTTGGAGAAAATGTTCAATGGAGCCTGGGTGGCACAGTGGTTAAAGAACTCATCTGCAAACTCTAAGGTTGTTGTTGTTGTTGTTGTTATGTGCCGTCGAGTCAAACCTGACTCATAGCGACCCCTCCTTGGGTTTCCGAGGCAGTATCACTACGGAAGTAGGATTGCCCAACCTTCCTTCCGAGGAGTGGCTGGTGGGTTAGCAGTTGGAATTCACCACCTGCCTCCGTGGGGGACAGATGTGGCAGTCTGCTTCCGGAAAGATTCACAGCATTGGAAACCCTTTGGGGTCAGTTCTACTCTGTCCTTTAGGGTCACTATGATTTGGAAGGAGCTCTGGTGGTGTAGTGGATAAGGCACTTGACTACTAACTGAAAGGTCAGCAGTTCAAACCCACCAGCTGCTCTGTGGAAGGAAATAGGGCAATCTACTTCTGTAAAGATTTACAGCCTCAGAAACCCAATGGGGGTCGCTATGAGTCTGAAAGGACTCAATGACAGCTTTTTTTTTTTAAATATATATATGAGGAATCAACTTGACAGCAGTAGATTTTTGGGTGGGGACTTGTTCACATTTCATAATTTGCTTTATTTGCTAGTTGCTTTTTCCATTTGTCAAATTCTATTTAGTCCTTTGTAGTTCAATTAATTCCTCACCAATTGCAGCACATTTGGAATTCTTTTACCTGCTGGATTTTGTATCTTTAACGATAATTTAACATGGAGGAGGAGCACATAGAAACTAGACACTAACTCTCAGTCTAAAAACAATAGGAAACATCACAAGCTCTCACCTCATACAAAGGAAAACCACCACAACAATCACCATTTGAAAATGACAGTATTGGTGAGAATAACCTGCCACCTAGTTGGAGCAGAATGAGTCAGCATTCTGCAAAAATACTCATTTTCAGAGTAAACAAACATAAGAAATGCAAGTTCAAGCTTAACAGCAGCATAACAGAGTGTGTACAGCAATTTAATTTTTTTCTGAAGGATCTATGTCCCTGATCTTCATCTAAACTACAACTGACATTAGGGCTGGACTTCCAACCGCTTCATTCCGGTTCAGCCCCCTGCTGAGGCTCTGCATTTCCACCTTAGATGTACTGAGTCAGAATCTACATTTATACATAAGAATCACCTGGGAATCTATAAAACTCATCTGGGGAACGTGTTAAAATGTCAACCGAGAGTCTATAAGAATCACCTGGGGAGCTTGTTAAAATATAGATTCTGGGTCAGTATACCTGGAGTGGGAATGCAAATTCTCAGCAAGGGGGTCAAACAGGAATGAACAGGTTTGAATTCCTGGTATAGAAAACACAATGAATAGCATTGGCTCTCACTTTCTTTGGGACTCTGGCTCACATGCTAGGATGTTTCAGTAGGAAAATTTAGCTAAAAGCAAAGGAAATGTTTTGTTCCTGACTTTGTTTGGGTCAATGTGGAGATGAAACAGAAACACCTTCTCTTCTAAAGATCTAGGACAGCCATGATGACATTCTTGAAAATCTCATGTGCTAGTGAGTAAGTAGGGTCTGATGCCCTCAACAAAATGGATTGACACGTGCCTGCAGCAATGGATTCAGACATAGCAACGATTGTGCTGGTGGCGCAGGACTGGGCTGTGTTTCGTTCTGTTGTACATAGGGCCGCTATGAGTAGGAATTGACTTGAAGGCACCTAACAGCAACAATAGCAGGGTCTGATGCATGAGCTAATGCCTTTCATCGCATAGAACCTGCATTTGTGGGTGTGACTTAGAGACACTAAGCTGTAATTTACCATTTGTTGTTTGGACCATTTCTCAAGTACACTCCCAATTCCAGGCTGGTCTTACCTATTGGTTTATAGGCTTCAATGCTGACCTTTTGGTATTTGTATTTTGACAAAAACCTGGCTGGTGTAAGGACTTTGCCATAGGCTGCTAACCTAAAGTTTGGAGGTTTGAATCCAATCAGAAGCTGCACAGAAGAAAGTCCTAGTGAACTGCTTCTATAAAGATTACAGCTAGCTAACTAACTAACTAATAATAATAATAATAATAATAATAAACCCACCCTGTGGAGCAGTTCTACTCTGAAACACATGGGGTGGCCATGAGTCAGGGGCCAACTAGACAGCTGGACGGCTAACAACATCAGCCAGTTAGTATAGGAGATTCAGAAAAATATTTATTAACAGAGTACTAGAACTCACCAAAGAGTTCTGATGGTACAGAGGTTAAAGCATATGACTTCTAACCAAAAGGTCAGCAGTTCAAACCCATGAGCCTGCTCTGCAGGAGAAAAATGGGGCAATCTACTTCTGTAAAGATATGTAGTCTTGGAAACCCTATGGGGTCGCTATGAATCAGAATTGACTCCATGGCAATGGGTTTAGTTTGGGTTTTTAGAACTCACCAACACTTACTAGGTCTTCATTGGCCAAAAGCATCAGTGGCAGACATCTGTGTCTTGTATTCATTCCTCTGGGAATTGTGCCTTCCTCACCTACATGGCCACCGTGGGAGGTGCCGTGTTGCTTATATGATCTTACTCCTAACCCAAGGTGCACTTATGAGTTCCTTCGTTTAATTTACTGTAATATGGAGAGAGCCAGACCGCAGAAGAGAAGAGTCAAAATTGACAGAGAGGCTGAGGAGAGAGAGGACAAGAGGGGTGCTGGCTGTTTTCAGGATGCTTAGTGGCATCTCTACTTTTCCCATGGTTAAGTTATTCTAAAGGAGCTCTGGTGGCATGGGGCCTAAGGCATTTGACTGCTGTTTTGGTCATCTAGTGCCACCCTAACAGGATTTCCACAAATGTATGGCTTCAACAAACAGGAGTTTATTCTCTTACAGTTTAAGAGGCTGGAAGTCTGAGTTCAAAGTGCCAGCTCTAGGGGTTGGGTGAAGGCCCCTCAACCTTGGGCTTTAGCTCTGCCTCTTCCTCCCAGTCCACTGAAACAGGTGGTGTCTCTTAACTCAAATAACTGTTGGCTGCTGAAGCTGACAAACCCAAGATGGACAAATAAAATGGCACAGTCCCAAGATTACCAAACAACATGGCAGGCCACCCACTGGTTCAACTGCAGAGACAGTGCCAAGATTTACAGGAAACATGGCAGGCTGCTGAATGAAGACTCAGTTAGACACTAGGTCCAAGCATGCCAAAAAGCTATGAGACCTTTCGCAATGCTTCTTCTTATATATGGGAAGCAAACCACATCCCTAATGCAGCTACTCAGCTGCTCCAGTAGATTCCACCATGGAGCTGATTACCAGTCTCATCATAGGGAATAACCACCTCCTGCTGCTCAACCAATCAAAACCAGGCCCAGCCAAGTTGACACACAACTTACCTACCACAACTGCTAACCAGAAGGTTGGTAGTTCAAACCCACCAGCCACTCCATAGATAGAAGATGGGGCAATCTACTTCTGTAAAGATTGATGACAATGGGTTTGGTTCTTTTTTTCTTTTTTTTTTTTTCATGGAAGTTGTTTTAACTCTCCTTGGCTTCTGTAAATTGATAAATTCTGCTTTCTAAGTTTTTTAGAGAGGTGTTTCTATTACTTAAAACCAAACAACTATAGCATCAATAACTATTCAGTTACCTCCAAGGAAAGTCCTTTTTCTGAAAGTTACTTGAGTGATTTGTATGTCTATACAAATATACTCTATTTGGTTGCCGAAAACAATGTTGTCTGAGTTGTTCTCTTCATTAGAATTTGCTGGAGGAGATAAAATGAGAGAACTAAGCTCAAAAAGGTTGTTTTTTTTCCTTAATAAAAATATGCTATTATTTCTGGAACTCACAAATTCATAAAGACAGAAAGTAGATTAGAAGTTACTGGGGACTGAGGGGAGGAGGGAATGGACCATTATTGTTTAAGGGGTAGACCATTTCTGTTTGGGGAGATGAAAATGTTTTGGAAATAGTGGTGATAATTGTGCACCACTGTGAATGTAATCCATGCCAATGAATTATAATTTTACACTTAACAATTGGCTAAAGTGGCAAAATTTGTTACGTTGTGTATGTTTTACTGCACATACACACATACACTATTGCTAACACACAGAATAATTTTCCAAACAATGAGGACTAATTTTACTTCAACTTAAATAAACTAGTATGCACTGAACACCTACTATATGCTAAATGGAACAAATAGATAACAGGCTCAGTTTTCTCCACCAGAAGCTTATGGTCCAGGGCAGTGGTTCTCAAAGTGTAGTCTTCCACACTGGCAGCCTTGGCATCTCCTGGGAACTTGTTAAAAATGCAGATGGATTTGAAATTCTGAAGGTGGGACCTAACAATCTGTTTTAATAACAATCCCCCCCCACACACACACAGGTGATTCTGATGCAGCTAATGTTTGAGAATTTTATATACATACACCTGATCACCCTGTCACCCTTCTCACTAGTGCCACACCCCTTCTGCTCTTTAAGAGATTGGAAAATGGAACCCATTTTGAGCTCTCTGAACAAGAACAAGAGTAGAAACCCTGGGGAAATCCCTCATCTCCTTGCCTCAGGGCCAACAAGAAAGGAAGGTATTCCTTCCAGGCCTGTCTGAGGTGACTCCAGTTTGTGAAGGCAGATTAAGACAAGGTATGGAAATAGCTGGGAAGGGTTAGTTCCTGCAGGTCTAGACTCCGTCTTCACACTGCCTTACACAAACCCAATCTATAAGCAGAGGGTCTGTGCCAGGCCTTCTGTGGTGAGATGTCTGAGAAGTCAGCCATTATCTGCCCTCAAACCACATCAGAGGGCTCTTGTCTGCTTCTTCCTCAAGTAAAGCTAACCCTTGGTGCAAAAAGAGAGATAGAGGAATAATTTGAGAACTAACTAATCTCAAAGTGCTTAGAGAATGTAAGAATTCTTCCGTCCTGCAATCTCTAATCACATTTCTTTCTGAAGGCTTTCTCCTAGTGGCTCTCCCTCATAGAACTTTATAATTTGTTCTTTTCAACCCTTGTGCTTTGTCATTTCTCAATGTTCTCATTTCCCATTACTCAATTAAATTAACCCTTTCATGATCAGATTATTTTGTGCTTTGAATTTTTTGTTGATACCATGTACTTTCAGTAATGGAAGACATGCTGAAATCAAGGAAAAACATTTTTCAAAAGTAATATGGGTTTTGATACAACTATGTGTGACAATTATATCCCAGGTGGGCTTTGGTGGTAGGATTGGTGTGGTGAGGCCTGTTTCTTCAGACTCGGTGATACAGGTCCCCATCAAGTGGCAGCATGACTACAATTGGGATAGCAGTTTTCCAAGAAACCTGAAAGGCTGACATTGTTGGTGGGTGATATATGTCCCATGGATCATGAATGGGTTAAACAAATATTCAATGAGTACCTACTATATGCCAGGTACTGAACCAAGCATAACAGGATGAGTAAGACTTAATGCCTGCTCTCAAGAAGTACATAGTCTAGCTGGGGATACTTCATAACTAGTCAACCACCATTTGAGTGCTGACTACATGCCTGGCACTGAGATTGGTTCTGGAGATTAAAAAATAAAGACATAGACACAAATAGACAAATATTGTGATTATACATGTGAAATATCTATAATCAGCAAATTCATAGAAACAGAAAATAGATTACAGGTTACTAGAGGTTGGGAAGAAGTCAGAGACAGGGAGTTATTGTACAGAGCTTCTGTTTGAGGTTGTGGTAGTTAAGGTTGTATGGCAACTTGGTTGGGCCTGGTTGAGTAGCTGGGCAGCTGGATGTAGTTATTTCCCTTGGTGAAATTGGTAATTAACTCCATGGTGGAATCTACCGGAGCAGCTGAGTAACTGCTTTAGGGATGTGGGCTGCTTCCAGTATATAAGAAGCAACTTTGAGGAAGGTCTCCAGTTGATGGCATGCTTGAACCCTGCATGTAGCTGAGTCGTTGTTCAACAGCCTGCCATGTTGCCTTGCTGATCTGGAGACGTTTAATGGACTTGAATTAATGGCCTGCTGTGTGGTTTGGTAATATCAGGACTGTGTCTTTTTGCTTGTTGTCCTTGAGTTTCTCAGCCTCAGCAGCCAGCAGCTGCCTGAGTGAAAAGATACCTCTAGCTTCAGTGGGCCAAGAGCAAGAGGCAGAGTTGAAGCCCAAGGTCAGGGGGCTTTCACCTAGCCCCTAGAGCCTGCCACCTGGAACTTGAACTTCTAACCTCCAGAATTGTAAGAGAATAAACTCCTGTTTGTTAAAGCATCACATTTGTGGTATATTCCTGTCAGAGTGGCACTAGGTAACCAAAACAGAGGTGATGAAAAAGTTTTAGAAGTAGACTGTAATGATGGTTACACAACATTGTGAATGTAATTAATGTCACTTAATTGAACATTTAAAAATGGTTAGAATGGCAAATTTTATTGTATATGTTTTATTACAATAAAATTTAAAAAAACCCAAAACACCCAAAGGTTCATCAACAGATGAATGGATAAACAAAATGTGGTTTATACATACAATAGAATACTATTCAGCCATAAAAAGGAATGCATTCAGCTGGTGGATTGACTGAGTACTAGACTCAGCTGGTACACTGAGATGGCTCTTGACCCATGTGGGCTCAAGGCCTTTCTCTGTCTATGGTTGTCATCATAGTAATTTAGGTCAGATTTTCTTTCATAGTGTTGAGAGCATTCCAAGGAGAAAGCTGAAGCTGCAAGTCTTCTCAAGGCTAATCCAAGGAGATTATATAAAGTCATGTCCACTGCATTTTATCAGAGGAGGAGACTACACAGAGACATGAATACAAGGAAGCATGGCTCATTGGGGACCACACAATTACAAAGTCATTTTCAGAGAGTAGTAAAGAAGACACAATGGGGGGGAGCTGAGTAAAAGTAGCAGCTGTGTGAGATGAGAGGAGCAATATTTAGGAAATGGAGTCTCTGGATGGTACAAATGGTTAACATGCTTGGCTGGTTAACAATTTGGAGGTTCAAGTCCACCTAGAAATATCTTGGGTGAAAGATCTGGCAATCTACTTAAAAAAAAAAAAAAAAAGTCAGCTATTGAAGCCTATGGATTAACTAAATAGAAGGTTAACTCAAAAAAGTAAAGAATGGCACTTTTGAGTACTGCACTCTTTTTTTAAAAAAAATTATCTATATGAAACCAAATAGACAACAGTTACTCTACAACATGGATGAGAAGGTTGAGAGGCAACGAGACTAAGTTAATGGAAATGGAACAACTAGAACTGAAAAAATGAGAATGTTAACACAATTGGAAGAATTTAGCCAATGTCACTGAATAGTACATTGAGAAATAGTTTGAGAACTTTTGTAAACTTACACCAAAAACACAATAATTTTTTTTTTTTAAAAGGAAACACTAAACTCCAACACATCAACAGCAAAAAGATAAATAATCCAATTTAAAAATGGGCAGAAAGCATGAATAGACACTTCACCTAAGAGGACATTCAGGTGGCCAACAAATATATGAAGAAATCCTCACCATCATTAGCCATTAGAGAGATGCAAATCAAAGCAACAATGAGATACCATCTGGTCTCAGCGCTAGTAGCAAAGTTCAACAAAACAGAAAATAAAAAATACTGGCGAAGATGCAGAGAGATTGGGACTCTCATACACTGTTGGTGGGACTGTCAAATGGTACAACCACTGTGGAAAGCAGTATGGCAATTCCTTAAAAAGTTGGAATTAGAAATACCATTTGACCCAGCCATTCCATTACTAGGTACATATCATAAAGAAATGAAAGCCAGGACAAGAACAGATATATGCACACCCATGTTCATTGCAGCACTATTGACAATAGCAAAAAGATGGAAACAACCTAGGTGTCCATCAACTGAAGAATGGATAACCTAACTATGGTACATACACACAACAGAATACTATGCAACCCTAAAGAATAATGTAGAATCTGCAAAACACCGCATTATGTAGATGAACTTGGAGGACATTTTGCTGAGTGAAATAAGCCAATCACAGAAGGACAAATATTGCATTAGTCCCTTATTGTAAAAAGTCAAGGAAAGGTTTATATATGGAAGGAAATTTTCTTTCTTTCTTTCTTTCTTTTTTTTTAATTGTGATTTGGGTGAAGGTTTACAGAGCAAATTTACTTTCCATACAGCAGTTCACATATACTTTGTCTTGTGTCATTGACCACAGTTTACCACAATGCAACAGCTCCCCTCCCACTTCCTCCCCATAATGGAAAGAAATTTTCTTTGTTGGTTACCAGAGGTGGGAGGTTAAGGTAGGGAACAATGTTAGTAGGTAGAGACAAGTATTGATTTGGGTGAAGAGAAGGGCAATGTACCAAAAGTGAGTGATCAACACGGTGGCATTGAGGAAGAGGAAGACATAGGTACATGGAAGGTACAGACAACAAAGATGAACCCTTTTGCACATCAGTACTGTGTTGTCAGTGAAGGCAAACATGGATATACAGGTGAATAGATGGGTGGACAGGCTGAACTATTAGGTATGTCTATGCAGGGGGAGTGTGCCCAGGACCATGTATAGCATTAAGAGACAAGTATTTCTACAAGTGTATTTGTATGTTTTGTAAGAATTCCCAGGCGTATAGTAGAGCTGACGAGAGACAAAGTTGTAGTCAGTCCTTGGCCACAGCCAGCTACCCAGAGAGGCTTGGGACCATAGTTGCAGGGGACATCAAGCTTAATTGGCATAACATACTACACAAAACATTGTTCCACCTCCTACTTTGGCAAGTAGCGACTAGGATCTTAATAGCTTGTAATCAGCCATCTAGATGCAATGATGGGTCTCTCCTCATCCAGAGCAAAGGAGAATGAAGAAAACCAAAGATTCATGGAAACAATTAGTCTGAGTGACTGGTACACCATGCAATCCTCAGCCTATATGACTATGAGACCAGAAGAACTAGATGGTGCCCAGCTACCACTGTCAACCACTAGGAGGGAGATCTATGTAGGAGATCTGGATAGAGTGTGAGAACAATGTGGAACAAAACTCAAAAGCATTTTGAAAAAAAAAAGGGACCAGGTTTGTTGGTCTCATAAAGCCTGATGGAGCTCCTGAGACTATGGCCCCTCACTGCCCTTCGGGTCTGGAACTAAACTCACTCCTGTGACTTCCAGCCAAATATAAAACAGGCATATGAGATGAACATTTACACTAAGTAGATACACTCCTTGGAGAGAATAATCATGGGAGAAAGAAGGGCTGTGTATGCACAGGGAGACAGCTCAGGGGGCAGGCATGCATGGGCGGGAAGGACACAGGGAAAAGGTAACTATGGGGAGGAAGTGGAAGGGGAGCTGTTGCATTGGGGTAAATTATAGTCTATGTCATGAGTCAAAGTGTATGTGAACTGCTGTATGGAAAGTGAATCTGCTCTGTAAACTTTCACCCAAATCACAATTTAAAGAGAGAGAGAGAGAGAGAGAGAGAGAGAGAGAGAGAGAAGAAAAAGAAAACACTATGGAGCACAGTTCTACTCTGACACACATGGAGTCATCATGAGTTGGAATCAAGTGAATGGCAACTGGTTTAAGAATTAGTCACGTACTAGGGCATTGTATTAAAGCTCAGATGTGAGTTGCAGACGAAGTGCTATTGAAGAACAGGTTGCAAAATTAGTGGACACTGTTGACTCCCCTCCCCCTCTGTCCCTTTTACCTGTCTGCACACCCATCCCCCAGTTGCTGTGAGTGGTGGCTAATAACAAATCACACCTGTCCCCTTCTCTGGAGAATCACTGTTGGCCAAACAGGATGCCTGTGTGCCAGGGAGGTAGTATACCTTGCCTTCATGACTGGCACAGGGTACAAAAAGCCTGCCCTTATCTCTAGATAGGACCAACTTAGTGGTACAATATGTGCTCCAGAAATTTGTGGGTTCAGACTGAAGCTAGTCTCCATGTGCAGAGAATATATGTCATGTCAGATAGTAATGGGTCATAGAAACAAAAACAAAGTGGGGTAAATATGTTGAGAGTAATGGGGCTGATACTTTAGTCCGAGTGTCAAGGAAGACATTTTTGAAGAAGGGACATTTGACTGGAGACCTAAATGTAGTAAAGAAAGTGGGTATGTAGGTGTCTTAGTATCCAGTGTTGCTGTAACATGCAGACCACAAGTGGGCACCTTTAAATGTATTCCCTTACAGTTCTGGAGGTGAAAAGTCCAAATCAGTAGGTTGGCCATGTGGATTCCTTTGTCAGTAGCCCCAGGCCTTCACTGATTCTAAGTGATTCTCGTATAGAATCTGTCTTTCCCCGTATGTGCTCACATCTGTGTCTGATCTGCTCTTTTTATAACTAGGAAGTGATTTGATTTAGGGCATACCCTGTACTGACATGGTCTCATTAACATAACAAAGAAAACCTATTTACAAACAGAATTACATCCATGGGTATGGGGGTTAAGATTCCAGCATGTATTTTGGAATCTATAACAGCAAAGATTGAATGTATCCTCAACATTCTCTCTTGAGCACTGTGTTATCAACTTTAGAGAAGACCCTGAAATTAAGCTGCAGATGGTATCTGGAATCAGAGAAATCTGGGAAGAGGGATGAATTCTCTCATCACTGTCTCATGGGTATTTGAGCTTTGAAGATGGCCTTTTAGGCCTGTATGAGTTCAGAAATGCTAGTAGGTCTCCTCTCCCCTCCCCTTTATCCCCAACATAAATTCTTCCCTTGATCACTGATGCCTGAAATACCACTGGAAACCCATGCCATTAGTAAAGATGTTTTCTGGTTAAATGCAAGCACGTTATCAGAGCACTAGAGCCGTGGTTCCCAGACCTGGCTGCTCATTAGAATCTCCTAGGGAACTGTTAAAAGTACCAATTCTTGAGTCCACTTAGATCTACTGAGTCAGATCCTCCAGACATGGGCTCCCAGAATAAGCATTTACAGAAAACATCTTAGGAAGTTCTAAGAGAGTTGGCTGAGCATCTCAAATTGATCCTGCAGGGTATTTGGGAACCACTGACCATTAGTGTGAAGATTTCAGGCCTTTCCAGACAGTGAGTTTCAATGGAGGAAGGGAGGGAGTCGACAGCCATTTGCTCACAATGAGCTCATTTTCCTTTCTCCCTTCATCTGCTCAATGTGCTGAGTGAGATAGTGCTTCTCGGCCTCTTTGAATACCTTCCTGTCCCTCAGCCTGTACTTTGGTTCCCATCACGTCAGCCTTGAAGGTGGAGTGGTCTGTCAGCACTGTAGGCTTGTGACTAGAGCCACAGAATAAACTTTATCTCCTCGGCTTCAGACTTTTCCATGTAAATCTAGGGTGGTGGGTGGGGGGTCTAGTGACTCATGGCTAAGAGGACACATGGCCATCTCTTCACACAAACAGGAGATGTTTCCTCTCTGGCAATAAACGACACAATGCCTCGTTGAGTTACCACTTAATATAGATGACATTACAGTGTGAGGACTGGATGAATCTAGAAACTGTTTTCTCACCTATGGGAAAGCATGCAAAGCATGCAAAATTCTTCAAAGTAAATTCTAAACACAAGTGTTTATTTACTCATTCATTCAGTTGACAAATATGTGTGTCTTCTATTCTCTTTTTTCCTCATTCCACTCTAGCTCATTGACCCATTTGATGTTCTAGACGAAACCAGGCACCCTCTTGCCTTAAGAATCTGCTCTATTTGCTCCCTAGGCCCAGAGCACTCTTCCTCTGGTATCTACTTAGCTAAGTTCCACACCGACCACTTGTCTGTCTGTCCTACTGTGATAGCTTGCATATTGTTGTGATGCTGGAAGCTATATTACCAATATGTCAAATACCAGCAGGGTCACCCATGGAGGACAGGTTTTGGCAGAGCTTCCAGACTAAGAGACTAGGAGGAAAGGCCTGGCGATCTACTTTCAAAAGTTAGCCAAAGGAAACTTTGTGAATCATAACAAAACATCGTCCAACTCACTTGTTTTGGACATGTCATCAGAAGGGATCAATAGCTGAAGAAGGACATCATTTTTTGGTGACATAGAGGGCCAGGAAGGGCAAAGACCCTTGGTAAGACAGATTGGTATAATAGCCAGAACAATGGACTCAAGAATGCTGGTGATTGTCAGGATGACGCAGGACTGGACAATGTTCATTTTGTTGAACACAAGGTCGACATGAGCTGGAGTCCACTCAGCATCTATCTATCTAACTTCCTCACCTCCTTCAGGTCTTTGCTCAGATCTCATCTTCTTGATGAGGTCTAACTTGACTACCCTGTTTAACACTGCAATCAACCTCCTTTCATGTTTCTAATAACATTACCCTGCTCTACATAGCACTTTTCATTTCTTGTTTGTCTTCTTTCTTGAGGGCAGAAATATTTGAATGTTTTTTTCCTTATGTATCCAAGTACTTAGCATGGGGCCTGACATATAATAGACACTCAACAAATATTTGTTGAGTCAATAAATCAGGTGCTGATATGTTGTGTTGTTAAGTGTGGTTGAGTCAGACCCGACTCATAGCGACCCCTCTTTGGGTTTCCGAGGCAGTATCACTATGGAAGTAGATTGCCCCATCTTCTTCTGGGAAGTGGCTGGTGGGTTTGAACTGCCAGCCTTCTGGTTAGCAGTCAAATGCCTTAGGCACTATGCTACCAGAGGTCCTGGTGCTGATATGGTAGCAGACAATTCAAATATTCTCACTGCTCTCACAGAGCTTATGGTTTATTGGAGAAGAATGTTAATAAACAAATAATTACACAAATACTTATTTGAAGATAATTATAACAGGTAAAAGGGAAATATATGATATTCTATGAGAGTGTATGAGGGACCCAACATAGTTAGTGGGTCAGGGAAAGTTTGGTGAGGAAGTAACATTTAGCCTGTGGCTAGTTTATTGAGTGGCATACCCTTACTTAAGGAAGGAGGAAGACAGAAGAAAGAACCTCCCTGATTTTTAAGTAGTTTTTAGTGGCCTTTTTCTAATAATTGAATATGCCTACAACCTTATTTGGAGGTACCTCCCCTTTCTCTCTAAGGTTTTATTCAAATTAAGTTCCTGAAAATCTGTAAACCATTTAGATCTCCTTCTAGTGTCAACATCTGAACATCAACTTCAGAAAATTTCTTCTGCTATAGATGGATATTCTTTGGTGAATAATATCCTTTATTTCTGAACTTCTCCCTAATCAGTTGAAAACAAATATGAAAAAAATCAGTTTTCAAACCTCATAGATCAGTCCATTGGCTAAGTAAAGCTTAAATATTCTTGGCAATGAGTCAAGAGTTTCAGGAACATCTCAAAAACCAAACCAAAAGGAAAAAAAAAAAAAAAAAAGCAACATCAAAGCTGTGTTAAAAGTGCTTCATACTGAGATGAAAGCCTTAGCTGATGATATGAGTAATTGCCCAGGTATTCATCTGAACACTTGAAATAAACCACTTTGCACAAGGAAACTAAAGAAAATTTCTGTGGGGATTAGAAGGTCAAAATTATAACAGTTAATCACCTGTTAAGATCACCTGACTATACTAGGCAACTTCTCAGAAGAACAAATGTATAAGAAAATATACAAGTATAGAATAATGAGTCTGTGGCAAATACTGTAAGATTAGAAAAATGCATGAGCATTAACAGATCTTAAAAATTCTCTTGTTAACTAACCTCTGGTAACTCAATTTTTGAACTGGGAACAGGAAGAAAATCAATATCCTCTCTTTAGCACTGTGTTAGTAGATTCAGAGTTGTCCCTGAGATTAAGCCACAAATGGCACCCAAGAACCAGAATAAATGCTTGAAGGAGGAACATCTAGGCTCCTTTGTCAGAGAACTAGAGCAAGACTTCAATTAATAAAGCCTCTGGGAGTCTAGTATTCTTTTTGTTTTCTTTATGTCTTGTTTTTGCCAAGTTAGCCAGATTATGTATAATGTACTGCCATCGAGGTGGATCCAACTCATAGCAACCCTTTCTTGGGATTCCAAGGCAGTATCACTATGGAAGTAGATTACCCAACCTTCTTTCTGAGGAGTGGCTGGTGTGTTTGAACTGCCAGCCTTCTGGAGATTATGTATAGGAATGGTATAAATCCAATTGAAAGTTGTGGTTGTTGTGGCCATGCCAAATGAAGCAATAATTTTGTTTTAGGATTTCCCTCTGTATCAGTCAGGAGAGGCTAAGTTATGTTGCTGTAACAAACAACCCTACAACATCAGTGCCTTGAAACAATAGAGGTTTACTTTTCATTCATTGCTATATGTCCATTTTGGCTTGACTGAGGGAGTTGGCTTATCATACGTGGGAACCCCTGCTGATGGATCAGCCATTGTCTTGAGCACTGTGGGTCACTGTGAGAGGGGAGGAAGAGCCCTGGAGATTCTCACACTGAGAATTTAGTGATCTGAACTCATTGCCCAAAAGCTGGCAATGAGAATAGATTTGATATACTGAACACTAATGAGCAAAGACCAGAGAGTTGTGGAAAGACATCATACACGAAGAAGGCAAAGCATCATTAAAAACATAGGAAAGAAAGAAAAGACCAAAATGTATGTCAGAAGAGACTGAAACGTGTTCTTGAATGGAGAGTAGCTAAAGCAAATGGAAGAGAGTATGAAATAAAAGAGCTGAACAGAAGATTTCAAAGGACTGCTCGTGAAGATAAAGTAAAATACTATAATGTAAAGTGCAAAGACTTGGAGTTAGAAAACCAAAAGGGAAGAACACACTTGGGATTTCTCAAGCTGAAACAACTGAAGAAAAAATTTAAGCCTCAAGTTGCAATATTGAAAGATTCTATGGGCAAAATATTGAATGATGCAGGAAGCATCAAAAGAAGGTGGAAGGAATATACAGAGTCACTGTACTGAATAGAATTGATGGATGTTCAACTATTTTTTTGTTGTTGTTGTTATGTGCCTTCGAGTCGGCCCGACTCATAGTGACCCCTCCTTGGGTTTCTGAGGCAGTATCACTACAGAAGTAGGATTGCCCAACCTTCCTTCTGAGGAGTGGCTGCTGGGTTTGAACCACCAGCCTTCTGGTTAGCAGTCAAGTGCTTTGGCTAAAGCTATGCTACCAGAGCTCCTTCAACTATTTTAGGAGGTAGCATATGATCAAGAACCAATAGTATTAAAGGAAGAAGTCCAAGCTGTACTGAAGTCTTGGCTGGAAAACAAAGCTCCAGGAATTGATGGAATACCAACTGAGATGTTTCAACAAATGGATGCAATGCTGGAAGTGCTCACATGCTTATTAAAAGAAATTTAGAAGTCAGCTACCTGGCCAAGTGACTAGAAGAGATATATAACCTACTGCCATCAAGTCAATTCTGATTCATAGTGACCCTATAGGACAGGGTAGAACTGCCCTATACGGTTTCCAAGGCTGTAAATCTTTACGGCAGCAGACTGCCTCATCTTTTTCCTGTGGAGTACATGGTGGATTTGAACGACAAACCTTTTGGTTTGAAGCCCAATGCTTTAATCAGAGCAACTCCAGAGCTTCTGAAAAGATCCACATTTGTGCCCATTCCAAAGAAAGGTGATCTAAAACAATGTGGAAATTATCAAACAATATTGTTAATTACACACATACATAAAATTTTGTGGAAAATAAATAAAAATAGTTGCAGCAATACGTAGACAAGGAACTGCTAGATATTTAAGCTGCATTCAGAAGAGGATATAAATAAGGGATATTATTGCTGATGTCAGGTAGATCTTGGCTGAAAGCAGAGAATCCAGAAAGAAAGATGTTTACTGGTGCTTTATAGTTATGTGGATCATAACAAATTATGGATAACATTGAAAAGAGTGAGAATTCCAGAACACTTAGTTGTGCTTTTGAGGAACCTGTACATAGACCAAAAGGCAGTTATTTGAACAGAACAAGGGAATACTTCATAGTTTAAAATCAGGAAAGGAGTGTGTCAGGGTTGTATGCTTTCACTATACTTACTCAATCTGTATGCTGAGCAAATAATCTGAGAAGGTAGACCACAGGAAGAACAACATGGCATAGGGATTAGAAGAAGACTCATTAACAATCTGCAATATGCAGATGACTCAACCTTGCTTGCTGGAAATGAAGACGACTTGAAGCATTTACTGGTGAAGATCAAAGACTCCAGCCTTCAGTATGGATCACACCTCAACATAAAGATAACAAAAAATCTTTACAACTGGACCAATAAGGAACATCATGATAAATGGAAAAAAGATTGAAGTAGTCAAAGATTTCATTTTACTTGGATCTACAATCAACGCCCATGGAAGCAGCAGTCAAGAAATCAAAGGACATATTGCACTGGGCAAATCTGCTGCAAAAGACCCCTTTAAAATGTTAAAGATCAAAGATGTAATTTTGAAGACTAAGGGTATGTGTGACCCACTCCATAGTATTATCAGTTGTCTCGTATACATGTGAAAGTTGGACAATGAATAAGGAAGCCTGAAGAAGAGTTGATGCATTTGAATTATGGTGTTGGTGAAGAATACTGAATATACCATGGGCTGCTAGAGAAATGAACAAATCCGTCTTGGAAGAAATACAGCTGGAATGTTCCCCAGAAGTGAGGATGGTGATACTTTTTCTCACGTATTTCAGACATGTTACTGGGAGGGACCAGTCCCTGGGGAAGGACATCATGCTTTGTAAAATGGAGCATCTGTGAAAAATAGGAAGAGCCTCAACAAGATGGATTGACACAGTGGCTGCAGTAATGGGCTCAAGCACAGCAATGATTGTGAGGATGGCACAGGACCAGGCAATTTTCTGTTCTATTGTACATAGGGTTGCTATGAGTCAGAACCGACTTGATGGCACCTAATAGCAACTCATTGCCTAGGACTAGACACATGGTCTCAAGAGGCTGAGAAAGTACAATCTCACCATAATGCTGAAGGGAAGAATACCAAAACTATCTGGCAAACATGTTGATCTTGACTTAGCCATTTGTCACTAAGTGTAAACCCTCTCTGCAAGATATGGGAGTACTTCTTTGCAAAGGTCAAAAGAGCCTGGAAATTTCTCTCTCTCTGATCTTAAATGAGAAGAGCAGAATAAGCCCCACTGAGTCCTGAAGGGAGTCAGAGAAGGAGGACAGAGAATTCACATCCTGTTATACCCCCTTTGCTTCTGTTTCTGCTAAAGGCTTGAGTTATTGCCACCCATTATCTTCTTTGGTACTGAAACACTGGTGGTGCAAGATATTAAGCACTCCGTTGCTAAAGGCAAGTTTGGGGTTTGAACACACCCAGTGGCTCTGTGGCAGAAAGACCTGATGATCTGCTTTTGAAAAGATTACAGCCAAGAAAACCCTCTAGGGCTGTTCTACCCTGTCACATGGAGTTGATGTGAGTTGAAGTTGGTTCAATGGCACAAAACATCAACAACACATATATGTTGTTTTAAATATACATATTAAAAAAACCCACTGCCATCAAGTCAGATCCGACTCATAGTGACCCCTCCTTGGGTTTCCAAGGCAGTATCACTACAGAAGTAGATTGCCCAACCTTCCTTCCGAGGAGTGGCTGGTGAGTTTGAACCACGAGCCTTCTGGTTAGCAGTCAAATGCCTTAGGTACTATGCCAGCAGAGCTCCCTAATACATATGTACTAGGACCTGGACGACAGAAAAGGTGTGACATTTCCCTTATTACTCTTATTCCCCACACCTGCTTGGTGAACGGAGGTTCGGCCATCCCCCACTCCCACCCACCTTCTGGGCCCGCAGGAACTCCATCCCACTCTGTGTGCTTGGATGGAGCCTGGGTGCCCTACCCTGCCCTCCTTCGATTTTTTTTTTCCCTCTCTCTTTCTTTTTTCTGGTTTTCAGTTTGCTTGCTTTCGTCTGTTTTAAAAGTACTACTATTATTAATACTTTTGTCCTTTTTACTATTATTCTTTATTCTTCCCGCCTCAGGTCCTAGTTTTCAGTTTTTTTCTTTTCCCTTTTCCTGGTTGCAATTTTTTTTTCCTTCTTTTTTTCTCATGGTTAACCCCATTCCTTGTTTTTCTTTTTGCATTTTTCCCATTTTTTTTCTTCAGTATTCTCCTTCTCTGCCTTTTTTTCTCTTATTTCCCTATTCCCAGATATTACAGGTTTTCTTGTTTTTTTCTTGTTTGTCTGCAGGGCACAGCCATTTTGATTGTTTACACGAGGCAGCCATTTTGGATATTTAAAGTGACAGAGGGCACAGCCACTTTGAATGTTTACAAGTGACAACCATTCTGGATTTTAAAGTGATAGCATTCTCATTTGGATTCCAG
>NW_006921763.1:3389606-3390893 GCF_000298275.1 Orycteropus afer afer
TGAACTTGCAATCAGGTTGTGTTAATTAGATATTTCCAATCACCTCGTATGCATGTCACTCGTGACTGGAATGCAAAAGTTGGAAAGAAAGAAGAATCGCTGGTAGTTGGAAAATTTGGCCTTGGTGACAGAAATAATGCTGGAACTCATATGGTAGAATTTTGCAAGACCAATGATTTGTTCATTGCAAACACCTTTTTTCAACAACACAAATGGTGGCTGTACATGTGAACTTCACCAAATGGAAGACACAGGAGTCAGATTGACTACATCTCTGGCAAGAGGCGATGGAAAAGCTCAATTTCTTCAGCCAAAAGCAGGCCAGGAGCTGATTGTGGAACAGACCATCAACTGCTCATATGCAAGTTTAACTTGAAGTTGAAGACTATTAAAACAAGTCCAAGAGAGCCAAAATATGATCTAGAATATATCCCTCCTGAATTTAGAGACCATCTGAAGAATAGATTTGATGCATTGAACACCAATGACCGGAAACCAGATGAATTGTGGGATGACATCAAGAGCATCATCCATGAAGAAAGCAAGAGGTCACTAAAAAGACAATAAAAGAAGAGAAGACCAAAATGGATGACAGAAGAGACTCTGAAGCTTGCTCTTGAACGGAGAGTAGCTAAAGCAAATGGAAGAAATGACAAGATAAAAGATCTGAACAGAAGATTTCAAAGAGCAGCTTGAGAAGACAAAGCCAATTACTATAATGAAATGTGCAAAGACCTGCAGTTAGAAAACCAAAAGGGAACAACAGTCTCGGCATTTCTCAAGCTGAAAGAATTGAGGAAAAAAATTTAAGTCTCGAGTTGCAATATTGAAAGATTCTAAGGGCAAAACATTGAATGATACAAGGAATATCAAAAGAAGATGAAAGGAATACACAGAGTCACTGTACCAAAAAGAACTGGTCGATCTTCATCCATTTCAGGAGGTGGCATATAATCTAGAACAAATGGTACTGAAGGAGGAAGTCAAAGCTGCAATGAGGGAATTGGTGAAGAACAAGGCTCTGTGAATTGACAGAATACCCATTGAGATATTTCAACAAATGGATGCCGCACTGGAGGCACTCACTTGGTTATGCCAAAAGATTTGGAAAACAGCTACCTGGCCAACTGACTGGAAGAGATCCTACCCATTCCAAAGAAAGGTGATCTCACAGAATGTGGAAATTATCGAACAATATCATTAATATTGCACGCAAGTAAGATCTTACTGAAAATAATTCAAAAACGGTTGCAGCAGTATATTGACAGAGAACTTCCAGAGGTGCAA
>NW_006921763.1:3394038-3400621 GCF_000298275.1 Orycteropus afer afer
GATTATCTTCTGTGTCTGTGTTAATTGGTTTCCCTTTTCTTTGTTGAAGAGGGTCTGTGCAATCCTTCTGCCTAGTCCGCCATCTTGCCGGAACTCTAAAAATTAATTTTTTATGTGCTTCCAAACACTTCCCCAAAAGAGTCAAAAGAGAGCCTATAGATTGGGAAAAATATTCAGCAATGACATATCTGACAAGGCACTTATCTCTAGAATTTATAGAAAACTCCAACACCTCAACAACAAAAAGACAAATAATCCAATTAAAAAATGGACAGAAGACATGAATGGACACTTCACCAAAGAGGGTATTCAGGTGGCCAAGAAACATATGAAGAAATGCTCACAATCACTAGCCACTAGAGAGATGCAAATCAAAACAACAATGAGATACCAACTTGCCCCAGTAGCAAAGTTCAGCAAGACAGAAAATAACAAATGCTGGCAAGGATGTGGAGGGAGATTGGGACTCTCATACACTGCTGGTGGGACTGTAAAATGATACAACCACTGTGGAAAGCAATATGGCGATTCCTTAAAAAGTTGGAATTAGAAATACCATTTGTAAATCTCCTAAAGAAGTGAAAGTTGAGACAACAACAGATATATGCACATCCATGTTCACTGCAGCACTGTTGACAGTAGCAAAAAGATGGAAACAACCTAGGTGCCCATCAACAGAAGAATGGATAACCAAACTATGGTACATACACACAATGGAATACTATGTAAAGAATAATGTAGAACTGGCAAAACACTGCATAACATGGATGAACTTGGAGGACATTATGCTGAGTGAAATAAGTTAATGACAGAAGAACAAATATTGTATTAGTCCATTATTGTAAAAAGTCAAAGAAAGGTTTATCTATGGAAGGAAGCTTTCTTTGTTTGTTACCAGGGGTGGGAGGGGAGGGGAGGGAACACAGTTAGATAGGTAGAGATAAGTATTGATTTTGGTGAAGGGAAGGGTAATGTACCAAATGTGAGTGATCAACATAGTGGCATGGAGGAAGAGGAAGACATAGAGAGGTGTATGGGAGGTACAGACAACAAAGATGAACCTTTTTGCACATACAGTACTGCGTTGTCAGTGAAGGCAACATTGATATACAGGTGGATAGATGGGTGGACAGGCTGAACTATTAGGTATGTCTGTGCAAGGAGTAGTGTACCCATGACCACCTACAGGGTTGGCAGATAATATTTCTACGAGTGTACTTGTAAGTTCTGTAAGAATTCCCAGGTATATAGTAGAGCTGACAAGGCACAAGGTTGTAGTCACTTCTTGGTCACCGCCAGTTACCCAGTGGGAGCCAATAGTTGGATGTGTGGGCTTGGGACCATGGTCGCAGAGGTCATCAAGCTCAATTGGCATAACATACTACACAAAAACATTGCTCCACATTTTACTTTGGCTGGTCGTGACTGGGATCTTAAGAGCTTGCAAGCAGTCATCTAGATGCAATGATGGGTCTCTCCTCATCCAGAGCAAAGAACAGTGAAGAAAACCAAAGACATATGGAAACAAATAAGTCCACGTGATTGGTACGCCATGCAATCTTCAGCCTATACCACTATGAGACCAGAAGAACTAGATGGTGCCCAGCTACAACTGTCAACCACTCAGACGGGGATCTCTGTAGGATATCCTGGATAGAATGGGAGAACAATGTGGAACAAAACTAAAAATCATTGAAAAAAAAAAAAAGAGACCAGTCTTGCTGATCTGATAGAGCCTGATGGAACCACTGAGATCATGGCCCTTAGCTGCCCTTCAGGTCTGGAACTGAACCCACTCTTGTGGCTTCCAGCCAAACAAAAGACAGGCATATGAGCTGACCATTTACATTAGGTAGATACACTCCTTGGAGAGAATACATAACTCATGGAGAATAGAAGGGCTGTGTATGCACAGGGAGACAGCTCGGGGGCAGGAGTACGTGGAGGGAAGGACACAGGGAAGAGGTAACTATGGGGAGGAGGTAGGAGGGGAGCTGTTGGATTGTGGTAAATTGTAGTCAATGTCATGAGACAAAGTATATGTGAGCTGTTGTATGGAAAGTGAATTTGCTCTGCAAACTTTCACCCAAATCACAATAAAAATTATGAAAAATAATGAAAGAAGCCAACGTGTACTTACAATACAGTTTAAGAAAGAAAATGATTTAAGTTACAGTTGAAGAGTTGTAGCTCCTTCCTAATCTCTCCCTCCCCCTCCAAGGTAACCACTGTCTAGACTTGGATGCTTATAAAATTCCCTGCATGACCTATGTCTGCTACAGTAATATGAATATATTCATAAAAATACATAACACGCATGTTTTCAAATTTAATATAAATAGCATCATACTATGCTAACCTTTGGCAATTTGTGTACTTTTTCACTGAATATTATGTTTTTAAGAGCTATCCAGGTTGACAAGTGGGCCTAGTTCATTCATTCAACTGTGTAGAAAATGCCTCTCAAATTTTTGGTGTCATATGATTCACAACTAAAATACAGACTCTAATTCAATCGGTCTGTCTGAAGAAGGGCCCTTAAATTTCTATCAAGTTCCCAGGTGTAGCCAACCTAGCTGGTTGGGAATTACATTTTGGGGAGCAAGACTACATAGTATTTGTATTACATTAAATCTTTGAAAGCACATGGAACAAATATTCATCTACTCCCTCCATGATGAACTTTAGTTTTGTGGATGGAATTTTTTTTTAATAATAATTATGTTCCCCCCAAAATTGTTTATTTATTTATTTTTATTTTTTGCAGTGTTTCCTCTCCAGATAGAATTTTTAATTCTTGTGGAACCCAGACTTTCTAGAGCCATCCAGGTTAAAAGGACCCATCCCAAACTGTTGCCCTGAGGTAATCTTTGAACCTTAATCTTTGATCCAAAACAGGTTTCTGAAAGCCATCTTAATGTCAAACAATAGTTTAGCTTAATAAATAACTTCTGCCTTGGGCACTGTGCTCTATTAAGGAATTATCTATGTGCAATCAGTTTTGACAACAGCAATTCCAAGGGTCAGAATTTTGTTGTTGTTCAGTGCCATACACTGAACATGTGCCAAGACAAGTTGTTGTTCAATCCAACTCATAGTGACCCTTTGTGCAACTGAACAAAACATGCTCAGTCCTGTGCCATCCTCACAATTGTTGTTATGCTTGAGTCCATTGCTACAGCTACTGTGTCAATCCATCTCTTAGAGGGTCTTCCTCTTTTTTGCTAATCCTTTACTTTACAAAGCATGATATTCTCCCGGGAATGGTTCCTCCTGGTAAAACGTCCAAAGTGCAGGAGATGAAGTCTCACCATCCAGCTTCCAGGAAGCATTCTGAATGTATTTTTTCCAGGACAGATTTTTCTGTTCTTCTGGCAGTTGATGGTACAATTCAGTACTCTTCACCAACACCGTAATTCAAATGCATCAATTCTTCTTGTTAATGTTCCAGCTTTCACATGCATATGAGTTATTGTTATGTGCCACCGAGTTGGCCCTGACTCATAATGACCCTCCTTGGGTTTCCAAGGCAGTATCTCTACGGAAGTAGCAGTTGAAAATACCATGGCTTGGGTCAGGCGCACCAATTAAGGTCTCTTGCAGCAGATTTGCCCACTGCAATATGTCATTTGATTTTTTGACTGCATTGATAATCCATAAGCATTGATTGTGGATCCAAGTAAAATGAAATCCTTGACAATTTCAATCTTTCTCCATTTATTGTGATGATGCTTATTGGTCCAGCTGTGAAGATTTTTGTTTTCTTTATGTTGAGTTTTAATCTATACTGAAAGCTGTAGTCTTTGATCTTTATCAGTAAATGCTTCAAGTCATCTTCACTTTAAGCAAGAAAGGTTATGTCCTCTGCATATCACAGGTTGTTAATGAGTCTTCCTCCACTCCTGGTACCACATTCTTCTTCATATAATCCAACTAAAAACAAAGCAAACCCACTGCCATCTAGTCAATTCCAACTCATAGTGATCTCCATTGGATTTCCAAGGCAGTAAATCTTTACAGAAGTAGATTGCCCAGTCTTGCTTACACAGAATGGCTGGTGGGCTTGAACCACCAACCTGCTGGTTAGCAGTCACAAGCTGTGGTAGTTAAGTTTGTGTGTTAACTTGGCTGGGCCTGGTTGAGTGGCTGGGCAGCTAGATGTAGTATTCCCCATGATGAGACTGGTAATCATCTTCATGGTGGAATCTACTGTGAGCAGCTGAGTAGCTGCCTTAGGGATGTGGTCTGCTTCCTGTACATTAGGAGAAGCCTTGGGGAACAGTTTCTAGCTTATGGCATGCTTGAACTCTACATGTAGTCAAGTAGTTGTTTGGCAGCCTGCCATGCTCTGCTGATCTTGGGACTTTAAATAGACTTGAGCTAATGGTCTGCTGCGTGGTTTGGTAATACTGGGAATATGCCTTGTTACTTGTCAACCTTGGGTTTGTCAACCTTAGCAGCCAGCAGCTGAGTGAAGAAAAGCCTCCAGCTGCAGTGGACTGGGAGCAGGAGGCAGAGCTGAACCCAAGGTTGAGGGGCTTTCACTCAGCCCCTAGGGCCTGGCACTTTGAACTCAGACTTAAAGCCTCCAAATTGTAAGAGAATAAACTTCTGTTGTTCAAGCCATTCCATTTGTGCTGTCAGAGCAGCACTGTTGTTGTTGTTGTTATGTGCCATCGAGTCAGACCTGACTCATAGTGACCCCTCCTTGGGTTTCCGAGGCAGTATCACTACGGAAGTAGGATTGCCCAACCTTCCTTCTGAGGAGTGGCTGGTGGGTTTGAACCTCCAGCCTTCTGGTTAGCAGGCAAGTGTCTTAGCCACTATGCTACCAGAGCTCCCTGAGCAGCACTAGGTAACCAAAACAGATGTCTTAGTCACTATACTTCCAGAGCTCCTTCCATTTAATTCATCTTCTCATATTATTTGCTCAGCACACAGATTGAGTAAGTATGGCGAAAGGGTACAACCCTGATGCACACCTTTCCTGATTTCAAGACATGCAGTATCCTATTTTTCTATTTTAACAACTGTCTTTTGGTCCATGGGGCTTGGAGGCTTCTTTCACTTGGATGTGGCTTCATATTAAGGCTGGAGCCCAAGGTAGGCAGCCCAGGACTGGAGCTGCTTTTTGCTTGGTGGTGGCTCTTTCTTAAGGCCAGGGCCTGACATAGGTGGGCCTAGGGCTTTTCACTTGGGGATGGTTTTATATTAAGGCTGGGGCCTGAGGTAGGTGGTCCTGGGACTAGGAGGCTGCTTTTCACGTGGGGGTGGCTCTATTTTAAGGCTGGGGCCCCAGTTAGGTGAGCCAGTACTCAGGGGCTGCTTTTCATATGGGGGTGGCTCTTTATTAAGGCCGGAAACTGAAGTATGCAGTCCCAGGGCTTGGGGGTTGTTTTTCACTTGGGGGCAGCTCTATATTAAGGCCGGGGCCTGACGTGGGTGGGCTGGGGCTTGGAGGCTACTTTTCACTTGGGGCTGGCTCTTTATTAAGGCTGAGACCTGAGGTAGGCAGGCCTGGGGCTTGGAGGCTGCTTTTTGCTTTGGTGTGGCTCTATATTAAGTATGGGTCCTGAGATATGTGGGTCCAGGCTCAGGGGCTGCTATTCCCTTGGGTGTGGCTCCATATTAAGGCCAGGGCCTGAGGTAGGCAGGCCTGGGGCTGGGGGATGCTTTTTGCTAGGGGGCAGCTCTTTATTAAGGCCAGTGCCTGAGGTATGTGGGCTGGGGCATAGGGGCTGCTTTTCACTTGTGGGCAGCTCTATTTTAAGGCCATTGCCTGGGGTAGGCAGGTACAGAGGGTTTAGGAACATTTAAAGGAGATGAACTTGTCTGTCAGTTTGTTGTCCTGTGGAGGCATGCATATTGCTGTGAGGCTGGAGGCTGTGCTACTGTGTTGTAAATGCCAGCAGGGTTACCCATGGTGGACAGGAGCCCAGTGGAGCTTCTGGGCTAGGACAGACTTGGAAGAAGGAAGAGGCCATCTACTTCTCAAACAACTGGCCAGTGAAAACCTTGTGATAGCAGTGAAACACTGTCTGACATATTACTGGAAGACGTCATGAATAGCCTTGGAACATTTTCTGATATAGTGCCGGAAGATGAGCCTATCAGGTCGGAAGACTCGCAAAATTTGACTGGGGAAGAGCTGACTCTTCAGTGTAGAGACAACCTTAACAATATGGATAGAGTAAAGCTTTCAGAACCTCCACTGGCTGATGTGGCACGACCCAAAATGAGTAGAAACAGATGCAAACATCCATTAATAACTGGAACATGGAATGTATGAAGTATCAATCTAGGAAAATTGGAAGTTGTCAAAAATGAAATGAAACATTTAAAGATCAATTTCCTAAGCATTTGTGAACTGAAATGAACTGATTTTGGCCATTTAAATCAGACAACCATATGATCTACTATGCCAGGAATGACAAATTGAAGAGGAATGGTGTGGCATTCATCATCACAAAGAGTGTTTCAAGATCTGTCCTGAAGTACAACACTGTCAGTGATAGGATAATGTCCATACGCGTACAAAGAAAACCAGGAGGCCAGAGGTTCAAACCCACCAGCCACTCCTCGT
>NW_006921763.1:3401061-3427152 GCF_000298275.1 Orycteropus afer afer
TGATAACATCCCTCCTGCATTTAGAGACCATTTACAGAACAGATTTGATGCATTGAACACTGATGATGAAAAACCAGAGGAAATATGAGATGATATCAAGAACATCATCCATGAAGAAAGCAAGAGGTCATTAAAAAGACAAGAAGGAAAAGACCAAAATGGATGTCAGATAGACTCTGAAACTTGCCCTTGAGTGAAGAGTAGCTAAAGCAAATGGAAGAAATGATAAGATAATAGAGCTGAACGGAAGATTTCAAAGAGCAGTTTGAGCAGACAAAGCCAATTACTATAATGAAATGTGCAAAGACCTGGAGTTAGAAAACCAAAAGGGAAGAACACACTTGGGATTTCTCAAGCTGAAAGAACTGGGGTAAAACTTTAAGCCTGGAGTTGCAATATTGAGAGATTCTATGGGCAAAATATTGAATGATGCAGGAAACATCAAAAGAAGATGGAAGGAATACACAGAGTTACTGTAGAATCAGTCAGTGTTCATCCATTTGAGGAGATGGCATATGATCAAGAACCAGTGGTACTGAAGGAAGAAGTCAAAGCTGCACTGAAGGAATTGGCAAAGAACAAGGCTCCAGGAATTGACAGAATACTCATTGAGATGCCCCACTGGAGGTACTCAGTTGTCTATGCCAAGAGATTTGGAAGACAGCTACCTGGCCAACTGACTGGAACAGATCCATATTTGTACTCATTCCAAAGAAAGGTGATCCCACAGAATGTGGAAATTATCGAACAATATCATTAATATCATGTGCAAGATTACTTACTGAAGATAATAAAAAAACGATTGCAGTAGTATATTGACAGAGAGCTTCCAGAAATGCAAGCTGGATTCAGAAGAGGTCATGGAACGAGGGATATCATTGCTGATGTCAGATGGATCTTAGCTGAAAGGAAAAAATTCCAGAAATATGTTTACTTATGTTTTATTGACTATGCAAAAGCATTTGATTGTGTGGGTCATAACAAATTGTGGATAACATTGAGAAGAATGGGAATTCCAGAACACTTGATTGTACTCATGAGGAACCTGTACACAGATCAGGAGGCTGTCATTTGAACAGAACAAGGGGATGCTGCATGGCTTAAAATCAAGAAGGGATTGCATCAAGGTTGTATCCTTTCACCATACTTATTTAACTTGTATGCTTAGCAAATAATCTGAGAAGCAAATAATATGAAGAAGAATGTGGCATGAGGATTGGAGAAAGACTCATTAACAACCTGCGGTACACAGATGACACAACTTTGCTTGCTGAAAGTGACAATGATTTGAAGCACTTACTGATGAAATTTAAAGACTACCATCTGCAGAAGGGATTGCACCTCAACATAAAGAAAACAAAAATCCTCACAACTGGTCCAATAAACAGCTTCATGGTGGACGGAGAAAAGATTGAAGTTGTCAAGAATTTCATGTTACTTGGTTCTAAAATCAACACCAATGGAAACACCAGTCAAGACATCAGATGACATATTGCATTGGGAAAATCTGCTGTAAAAGACCTCTTTCAAGTGAAGAAGAGCAAAGATGTCTCCTTGAAGACTAAAGTGCACCTAACCCAAGCCATGGTATTTTCAGTCACCTCTTATGCATTCATGTGAGTGCTGTACAATGAATAAGGAGGACCTAAGAAGAGCTGATGCTTTTGAGTTGTGGTGTTGGAGAAGAATGCTAAGAGTACCGTTGTTGTTGTTGTTATGTGCTGTCGAGTCGGACCCAACTCGTAGTGACCCCTCCTTGGGTTTCTGAGGCAGTATCACTACAGAAGTATATTCCCCATCTTCCTTCCGAGGAGTGGCTGGTGGGTTTGAACCGCCAGCTTTCTGGTTAGCAGTCAAGTGCCTTAGGCACTACGCTACCAGAGCTTCTGCTAAGAGTACTTTGGTCTGCTAAAAGGACTAACAAATCTGTTCTGGAATAAGTGCAGCTGGAATGCTCCTTGGAAGTGAGAATGGCCAGACTTTGTCTCACCTACTTTGGTCATGTTGTCAGAAGGAACCTTTCCCTGCAGAAGGATATCATGCTTGGTAAAGTAGAAGGTCATTGAAGAGGGGGAAGGCCCTCAACAAGATGGATAGGCACAGTGGCTGCAATGATGGGCTCAGGTATAGCAAGGATTGTGAGGCTGGCACAAGATCAGGGAGTGTTTTGTTCTGCTGTGCATAGGGTGGCTATGAGTTGTAGATGACTTGACAGCACCTAACAACAACAGCTCTTAGTCCATGTACAAGTTGTTCATGAGCACAATTTAGTGTTCCAGAGTCTCTTTTTTTTCAATGTTATCCATAATTTGTTGTGATCCAGTTGAATGCCTTTGTGTAGTCAATAAAACACAGGTAAACATTTTTCTGGCACTTTCTACTTTCAGCCAAGATCCTTCAGACTTCAGCAATGATATCTCTTGTTCCGTGTCCTCTTCTGAATCTTTGCATTTTGGCAGTTCCCTGTTGATGTACTATTGTAACTGTTTTTGAATTACCTTCAGCAAAACTTTACTTGTACTTGATATTAATGATATTGTTCAGGAATTTCCAAATTCTGTTGAATCACCTTTTTTTGGAATGGGCACAAGTATGTATTTCTTCTAGTCAATTGGCCAGGAAACTGCCTTCCAAATTTCTTTGAGAAATTGAGCAATGAGCACTTCCAGCATTGCATTCATTTGTTGAAACATCTCAGTTGGTATTCTGTTATTTCCTGGAGACTTGTTTTTTGCCAGTGCCTTCAGTGCAGCTTGGACTTCTTCCTTCAATACCATTGGTTCTTTGTCCTATGATACCTCCTAAAATGGTTGAATATTGACCAATTATTTTTTGTACAGTGACTCAGTATTCCTTCCATCTTCTTATGATGCTTCCTGCATTTTTCAATAATTAACCTAGAGTCCTTCAACATTGCAAATTGAGTCTTGAATTATTTCTTCAGTTCTTTCTGCTTGGGAAATACCACGTGTATTCTTCCCTTTTGGCTCTCTAACTCCAGGTCTTTGGACCCTTCACTGAATACTTTAATTTGTCTTCATGAGTCGCCCCTTAAATCTTCTGCTCAGCTCCTGTTTCATCATTTCTTCCTTTCACTTTAGGTACTCCACATTCAAAAGCAAGTTTCAGAGCCTCTTCTGATGTCCATTTTGGTCTTTTCTTTATTTCTTGTGTTTTTAATGATATTTTGCTTTCTTCATGCATGAGGTACTTGATGCCATCCCACAACTCATTTGTCTACTGTCATTAGTGTTCAGTGTGTGAAATCTAGTCTTGAGATGGTTTCTCATACTTTGGTTCTCATAGACTTGTTTTAATTTTTTTCAGCTTCAGCTTAACTTTACATATGAGCAATTGATGGTCTGTTCCACAGTTGGCCCCTGGCCTTGTTCTGACTGATGATAGTGAACTTCTCCATTATCTCTTTCCACAGATGCAGTCAATTTGACTCCTGTGTATTCCATCTGGTGAAGTCCATGTGTCTAGTCACTGCTTATGTTGTTGAAAAAAAGTATTTGCAGTGAATAAGTTGTTAGTCTTGCAAAATTCTAACATACGCTCTCTGGGGTCATTTCTATCACCAAAGCCATGTTTTCCAACTACTGATTTCTTCTGAAATTTATCAAACATACAAGATGCTTAGACGTAACTCATCACTTCATTGGATTAGTTTTCTTGGTTTGAAGACTTAGTTAAGGTCATAGTGTCTTGAGTCAACTTGGTCAATTGGCATCTCAAACCAAAAATAACCAGACCCCCTGCTGTTGAGTAGAATCTGAATTATAGCAACCCTGTAGGTCAGAGTAGAACTGTTTTGTAGGTTTCCAAGGCTGTAAACTTTATTACATTATGCTAATTGACTGATTAGCAGTGCAAATCTTCTCCTTCCAGCCCCGGAGGAAACTTTTCCTTTTATTATGGATGAGGATGCAATCGAGTAAGGGAAGTTCTCCCTCTAATTCCTTTTGCCTATACTGTGACTCTTCACTGTGCCCTAGGGTGCAGGCTCTTGGAAGTGAAACTTGGGAACTCCTTTGTTTCTCCTTTAAGCCCAGTCACATACTTCCCATAAGGCAATTGGAAAGGAAAGATCTAGCTGTTTGAATGGTGAAAAGGAGGCGGGGTGGGGAGAATGGAAAAACAGTGAACCAATTTGGTGGATATAAAATGATGTACATGGGGTTGCCATGAATCAGAATTAACTTGATGGAAACTAACAACAACACATGAACAACAACAGCCAAGTGGTGCTGCCACTTGGAAAATATTTTGAAAGTTTTTTAAAAGGTTAAACATAGAGTTATCATTTGTTGTTGTTGTTGTTATTTGCCGTCGAGTCGGCCCCGACTCATCATATGACTCAGTAATTCTGCTCCTGCATATATAGGTATATGTTGCTTAATGTCTACCATACATTCTGTGAAAAGATGTTGTACAATTTGGATGCTGTGTGGACACTATATTATACACTTCCAGTCTCTGTACAATCTGTAGTTAAATCCCTGTAAAGCCTGTTATATTAAAGCTGTTGTGGTATCCAACTGGACAAAGACTGAGAGCTGTGTGTGGCTGGGCTGGACAGGGGCTGTGCCAGCAGCTGGATTGGGACTTTGCATACATCTGTGTGCAGGGCTGGAGAAGGGGTGCCTGGGGGTACAGAGAGGTGACTGCAGGACAAGGTGAGGAGTTAGGTTGTAGATGCCAGAAGCATGGCTGGCAGTGGTGGCCCTGGCTGCTGCACCACAGATCATGTGCAGCATCATCACTGCTGCCTGGAACCAGGGGCCTGCAACCACCCTGGCCTACCCAGCACCACCCGTGCCCACAGCAGGAGTAAAGAGGCCACGGCAGGTGCTGCCTTGCACCAGGAATGAAAGGCTTCCTCACTACTGTGTGAGTGAATGAAGCCAGGAGGAGAGGAAGGAGGAGGCACTGTGGAGATTGAGATGAGCCCTGGAACCCTGCTATTTGTTCACTCTGGGTGTTTGAGGCCTTTGAAACCTTAGGGGGAAATAGTAAACAAAAGAATAGGAGCTTTACCTTAAAAACAAAAAAAGACCTTATGGGACCATGGACATATATGTGGTTAGACATTGCCTGAATGGATATTAAGTGATGCATACCCTGAATACCCAAGATAAATGAAACTATAAAAACTTGAAGACACATGTTCATAACAATATTACTCATAATAGACAAGAATTGGAAACAATCCAAATGTCCATCAATTGATGAATGGATAAGTAAAATGTCATATGAATTCAATATATCAGATAGTGTTTCAAGAAGAATGAACAAATCTGTCCCAGAAGAAGGGGAGTCAGAATGCTCCTTGGAAGTCTGGATGATCAGACTTCATCTCACCTACTTTGGTCTTGTTGTCAGAAGGGACTATTCCTTGGAGAAGGCTATCATGCTCGGTGAAGTAGAGGACCAGTGAAGAAGGGGAAGACACTTAATGAGATAGATTGACACAATGGCTGCAATGATGGGCTCAAGCTTAGCAAGGATTGCGAGGCTGGCACAGGACTGGGCAGTGTTTCAATCTGTTGTACATGGGGTTATTATGAGCTGAAGCTAACTCAACAGCACCTAGAAACAATAACAATATCCATATAATGGAATATTATTTGGAAATAAAAATGAATAAGGTTCCGATACATACTGCAGTATGGATGAATCTTTAAAACATTATGATAAGTGAAAGAAACCAGACACAAAAGACCACATATTCTGTTTATGAGGCCATATATGGTTCAATTCAAATGAAATATCTAGAATAGATATATCTATAGAGACAGAAGTTCTCTGTGTAGTGCAAACAGTTTGCACTCATTTACCAATCTAAAGGCTGGTGGTTCAAACTCACTCAACAGCACTGTGGAAGAAAGGCCTGGTGATCTGCTTCTATAAAGATTAAAGCTGTTAGTGAGTAAGAACCTGTACTCTATTAAAATAAAAGCAAAGAGATTTATTGAAGGTTCAAAATAGTTTCAACCAGGGACATGTCTGATCTCATAAAGTAAAATCAGATACTCTAAAATAGTGGGCTAGCAGAGGAATATTTATAAGTAAAATCAAGAACTGAAGGCACAATATTCTGATTGGCAGTTGCAAGATCTGGGAAGTAAGAGGTGGAATAACTCAAAGCAGGGCTTTACAGTGTTTGGTTGGAAACACAAATATGGGCTATTTGGATTGGTTAGTTTAAATACACGTTGCAGGGGGAGCTAAAGAACTCTGCTGGCACAATGGTTAAAGCCCATGGCTGCTAACCAGAAGATCAGCTGTTCAAACCCACTAGCAGCTTCAGGGGAGAAAGATGTAGCTGTCTGTTCTTGTAAACATTTATAACCTTGGGACCCCTGTGAGGAAGTTCTACTAGGACTTGGGTTGTTGTGAGTTGGAATTGAATCAACGGCAGTGGGATTTTTGGGTAAGTGGGGTCTGACAGGGTGATTATAAGGTAATTATCTTCAAACCTTTCCTGATGACTGCTGAGGGAATTTCTGATTAGGGTCTTGTGTCTTAAGTCTGTCTAAGGATTTAACAGTTGTAAGGAAATAAACAAAAGCTAATGGAGTCAGGACTCAGACCTGGGCCGATCATTCTTGATACGAGTCAAGTGCCTCAATTTTGGAACTCTTACATAAAGCCAAGAAAACTCTGTGGAGCATTTCTACTCTGTAAACATAGGGTTGTCATGAATCAGAATTGGCTTGATGCTGATGGGTTTTGTTGGCTTGATTGTATAGAGGCAGAGTGTAGATTAATAGTTGCCTGAAACTGGGGCTGAAGGAGGTTGGGGAAGAATGGGGAATGATTGCTAATGGACATGGGGTTTCCTTTTGGGGTGATGACATGTTTTAAAATTGATGTGGTGATGGTTTTCCAACTATGTAAGTATACTAAAAACCATTGAGTATGTGAATATACTAAAACTACTTTAAGTGGGTGCATTAAGTGGTATGTAAATTATTTCTCAATAAAACTATTAAAATAAAGTGAGCTGATAGAAAAAATATTGATTACTTTCCCCAAAACTGTTTTCCAACTACATGCACATCAAGTATATTACAGATATTTAAAAACTTGGAATAAGACTATATACAGGTTTATCCTGCTTTCCCTCCTAACTATGTATTGGGTGTCTACTTTGATCAAAATTCCATGGTAGATAGTGTGGAAATACAAAGATGAATAAAGCATGTCTCTCCTTAGAGAGGCTTACAATATGATTGTTTCCATTCGCTTGGCTTATAGCTGCTGGGGTCTGCAGGTGATATCAATTACTTTTTTTCCTTACCTGTCCAAATTAACATCACCAAACTTTAGTGAGTTAAGAGCAGCAGTTAAAATAATCAAGAGGATAGAAGGATTTTTGTAAGAAGTCATACTAAAAACATTTAAACTTATCAGTCAGTAGACAGATGTGGAGAGAAGCTAAGCTAGCTTGAACTGAAAAGTGTGCTTCAAATCTAGGAATTCTCAGCCTTGAAGCCTTTGAAGAATCCCTGCTGTATGCTAGACTCATTAAACCAGACTCTGGGGGTGAGCTGCCGGCAGCAGCAGGTTTGCAAAACTTCCCACTTGATTCCAATGTGCAGATGAGTTTGAGAACTACTGGCTTAGGTACTTAGGTACTTGAACTAAGTTGTTTTGTGGCAAATTAGAAAAAGTATTCCTCTGTGAAGAGGGGAGCAATAAACCTACCAGTACCAGTTTCCATGGGGTCGATTCCAATCATGGCAACCCCATGTGTGTCAGAGTAGAACTGTGCTCCAGATCACAGACTGAATTTTCAGAAGTAGATTATCAGCCTTTCTTCCAATTATGGCCTCTGGGTGGACTTGAACCTCTAAGCTTTTGGTCAGCAACAGAGCGTGTTTACTTTTTGCAGCTCCTAGGGACTCTGGCAGTAAACGTAGGGAATAATTTATCTCTCAAAGAGTAGGTCTGGTGGGATGGCCATGCAAATACAGAAGCCAGTTCTCAGTGATAAAGACCTGAGGTACATATGAGTTTCACAAACTAAGAAGTGGAGGCTACAGTCAGAGGCCAAGAGAGGCAGCACCTCGTGCATTAAAATGGAAAGGCAAGGCCAAAACAAGGTGTTTAAGGATACCCAAGGGAAACTGAAGAGGAGAGAATAAGAGAAGCAGGAATTTCAGAAGTTACCTCCTTGATTGTTAGATAATGACTATGCAGTCTATTGGGTTGGGTACAAAGTGGAAGTGTTATATGGCAAAGCTGGACTTAGGGTGACTTCTAGGCTACAATCAAGAGTGATTAGAGATATTTGGGGTCTACTGCTATCTTTTGGGCTTTACATCAAGAGTCCAAGTACATTGTTCCTTAAAACACTCATTAGACTCCATTCTCAAAAACAAAATATTTGGCTGAGTAAATTGCCCTCTGGTTTGGCTCAGTGGTTCCAGTAGAACTGCCCCATAGGCTTTCCAAGGCTGTAATCTTTACAGAAGCAGACTGTCACAGTTTTTTCCCACAGAGCGGCTGGTGGGTTTGAAGAGCTGACCTTTCAGTTAGCAGCAGAGAGCTTAACCACTGTGCCAACAGAGCCTCTCTTTTATTTCTTTATTTTTCAGAATTGATTTGCATGTCCTAGAAGGGGAAGAACATTATGACTGCAAGCTTTTGTCCACCATTGGATACAACTGGGGACAAAGGTTTCTGTGTTTGCTCAAGGCTCTATGCCCAACAAGATGTACTTTAGACATCATGGTGTTTTTTTATTGTTTTTTTTTTTTGCAAAGCGTCATCCCTTCAGTAGCAGTGGAATTAACCACAGAATGTCAAAGTTGATATGATTGGGGGTCTTGGCACTGGAGTTGTAGTCTTGGCATTAGGAACTATCTCCTGGCACAGGAACCTAGTGGAATTGCTTTCCTGTTTTGTTTCAACTGCCCAACTCTACTGTCTCCTCTCCCAAGGGATCCAGAGAAGTGGGCTAACTTATTTGTGGGGAAACCCCACTCAGGCTTTTAGAACTGGTAAGAAGACTTCCCATGGTAGAAAGTCTGTCTGTAAAGAAGGAGCAGAGCATGCATTGAAAAGGTCCAAGAAAGGGTCAAATTTTAGAGCAATAGAGGAACCTAGCTTAAGGCTGGACTTTCCCAAGGACATTTAGTTTAGGATCAAGCCACAATATTTCAGCATCTCTGGAATAACCCTGAAGGAGCTCTGGTGGCATAGTGGAAAAGGCATTTGGCTGCTAACCAGAAGGTCAGCAGTTCAAACCCACTAGCTACTCCACAGAAGGAAGATGGGGCAATCTACTTCTGTAAAGAATTATTTTTTTGGGGGGTTTTTGAAATAACCCTAAACTGAATATTTGAAGAGGTCTTATGGAAGAGCCATTTGATCATTTGCCTCTTCAATTAGGTGTTAAAGTACATGTTTACCAAGTTTCAATTGCTTATAGGACTTAGTCCCAGGACTTTGAAAAAGTCAGAGTGATAGAGATTTAATAACCCATGCAGTGGGAGAGAGAAGGAGCCCTAGAATTATAGTTCTACTAATACTGTCACCACAAAAGACTGCAGCTTTGCAGAAGAAAATGGATGTTTAGTTGGTTTTATTTTGATATTGATAGAATGGATTGATTATTGATCTTGAAGTTGAAAATTGAGTGAGATTTTCAGATAAGGGATACTGGGCTTCTGTTGTCTTCCCTGTCTCTTTGTTTGGCTATTGGTAAAATCTCTGAGTTGAAAAACAAAGTAGGTGTTAAGAGTTGGAATTGTCTTTCAACTTTTTTTTCCCCCTAAATATTTATTTTATTATTTATTAACCATATTATTTATTAAATTTATTTTATGTTGTTTTGGAGAATATACACAGCAGAACATGACCAACTTAAATTTCTAAATGTAAAATTTAGTGACATTGATTACATTCTTCAAGTCGTACCATTGTCACTCTCCTATTCTGAGTTGTTCCTCACTCATTAACATAAACACACTGTCCCTTAAAGTTTCTATGTAATCTTTTGAGTTGTCATCAATTTCATCCCATATAAATAGTTCTTAAAAGAGCATGATATTCAAGGAAGACTTTTTTTTTTTTTTCCTAATTGTTCAGTTTTAAGATGACTTCAGGGGATATTTTTTGTTTAAGTTTTAAAGATTAGTTTCAGGTGTTCCAGAAAGTCTAGAGTCCATGAGAATTAGAAATCCTGTTCTGCATTTTCCTTCTGTTGATCAGGATTCTTCTATGGAATCTTTGATCAGTATGTTCAGTAACAGCCGGGCAACACCAGTCTTGGTCTCACAGCAAAGGAGGCAGCTTATTGAGGTAATTACCTACACATTCCATATCCTCCTATTCCTCACTCTCCTTTTTCCTCTGTTACTTATTATAATTATTATTATACAGCTTATTGAGGTAATTACCTACACATTCCATATCCTCCTATTCCTCACTCTCCTTTTTCCTCTGTTACTCCAGGTGAATAGAGATCAATTATTGTACCTTTGATAGCCACTTGAAAGCTTGTAAGATCTCAAGTACCACACAATGATATAGGAGGTAGAACAGGAACACTAAACAGGTTATTAGACCAATTAATTGAAATATCCCATGAAACCATAATCCTACACCTCCAAACCAAGGAAATAAATCCCATGAGGTGTCTGGTTGTACATAAGCAGCCTCAGTAGCTGCACTTTTGTTTGTTTCTTGTCATTGCTGTAAATCTATCACACAACTTGTCAATTCAACTTTTTATAGGTGTACAATTTATTGACAGCAATTACAAGAATCAGCTATGCAACCTGAGGTGTAGTAAATTGCCTGGTATGGCTTTTCTAGCCATAAGTCTTTGTAAACTCCTTGGTGGAATTTGCCGTGAGCAACCGAGTAGCTTCTAATTGTTAAAGTTATCCACCTGGGGTATTTCTGTTGGGAGCAGCACAAAGTAATTTTCTGGGAAGTTGGCATGCTCTCTCAGGTGCATGGAATTCTGATGTTGGTATTGGTTAGTGGTCACTCTGCCAGGCTAAAAAGGAGCCCTTCTAGAAGCAGAAGAAGTCTCTCTGACTGCTGGCTTAAAAAGACACGCTGCTGAGAGAAACATACTCCTGAGAGACATGAGAGACACATGCTACTGAGAGATGCTAGAGACATGCACTGCTGAGAGAGACCTTGAGAGACATGCACTGCTGAGAGAGGCTGAGAGAGACCTCAAGAGACACACATTACTGAGAAAGGCTGAGAGACACTGTCGGCTGGGAGATGGCAGGCTGCAAGAGACTGAGTACATTTCTGAACTTGAGTTGTAGCCTGTTTCTTCCCTAATAAACCCCATAATTTGTGAGTTCTGTATGGCTACTGCAGCAAATTATTGAACACAGAAGAGAGGTGGTGGGTGCCATAGGAGGAACGGTTGGTGTCAGGGTTGGTGAAAGGGCTGGAGGGAGGCAGCATATCTGGCCTTGCAGGGATAGCCCTTGCACTACTGATGGTGATTCTGTCTTCTTCTTGTGGGGTTAGAGGTCAGAAGATGTGACCTCCCTGCCCATTTGATGCAACCCTACCCTTCATTAATGTAATTTTTTCCATTGCCACTAATCCCCCTTTTCTCCCTCTCTCCTGCCCCTGGTAACCACTAATAAACTTTGTTCTCTATACGTTTGTTTTTCCTTATCTTTTAATGGAAGTGAAGTTATACAATATTCATCCTTTTGTGATTGGCTTATTTCCCTCAGCACATCTTCAAGGTTCATCCATACTGTGGCATGTATCAAGACTTCATTTTTCTTATTGACTGAGTAATAGTCCATTGTATGTATGTACCACATTTTGTTTATCCATTCATCTATTGATAAGCAGATTAGGTTGTTTTAGGTTGTTTCCACATTTTGGCTATTGTGAATAGTACTGTAATGAACATTGGTGTACAAGTCTCTTTTTGAGTCTCTGCTTTCAAGTCTTTTGTGTATATACCTAGTAGTGGAATTGCTGAATCCAATGGTAGTTCTAGGAGCTCTGGTAGCGTAGTGCCTAAGGCAGTTGACTGCTAACCAGAAGGCTGGTGGTTCAAACCCACCAGCCACTGCTCAGAAGGAAGGTTGGGCAATCTACTTCCATAGTGATACTGCCTCAGAAACCCAAGGAGGGGTCTCTGTGAGTTGAGTCTGACTCGACGGCACATAACAACAACAACATGGTAGTTCTATTTTTAGTTTTTTGAGGAACTGACACACTGTTTTCCACAATAGCTGTACCATTTTGTATTCCCACCAACAATGGATAAAAATTCCAATTTTCCCACCTCCTTGCCAACATTTTTTTTGGCAGTTCAAACCTACTAGCCACTCATTGGAAGGAAGACTGGGCAATCTACTTCCATAGAGATGCCACCTAGGAAACCCAAGGAAGGGTTGCTATGAGTCAGAATCAACTTGATGGCAGTGAGTTTTTTGGTTTAGTAGGAGCGCTGATGGCGTAGTGCCTAAGACATTTGACTGTGAACCAGAAGATTGGGGGTTCAAACCCACCAGCCTCTCCATGGAAGGAAGACTGGGCAATCTACTTTGGTAAAGATTTACTGCTTTGGAAATCCAAAGGGGGCTACTATGAGTCAGAATCAACTAGATGGTAGTGAGTTTTGTTTTGCTTTTTAATTTTTGAGTGAGAGGGAAATGGTAACTCATTGTGGTTTTGATTTGCATTTCTCTGATAGCTAATGTCATTGAGCATCTTTTCATGTGTTGAGTGGCCATTTGAATGTCCTCTTTCATGAAATGTCTATTCAAGTCTTTTGCCTATTTTATCATTGGGTTATTTGTCTTTTTTGTTATTAAGCTGTTGAAGTTTTATATGTATTTTGGTTGTTAGGTTCTTGTCAGATATAAGGTTTCCAAAGATATTCTTCCAGTTGGTAGCTTGTCTTTTCACTCTTTTTTGGTAGTCTTTTGATGAACAAAAGTTTTTAATTTTTATAAGGTCCCATTTGTTTTTCTTTTGCTGCCTGTGTTTTTGTTATTATGTTAGACAACCCATTTTTTTTTTTTTTTTTAATTAGGATTTGGGTGAAGATTTACAGAGTAAATTCACTTTTCATACAGCACTTCACATATACTTTGTCTCATGTCATTGACCAAAATTTACAATGCAGCAGCTCCCCTCCCACTTCCTCCCCATAGTTACCTCCTCCCAGTGTCCATCCCTTCATACTCTTCTGCACCCTGAAAGGCCCATTTAGACAACCCATTCTTGAAAGCTAGGCCTAACAACATTGCCCCTGCTTGTTCTTCTAACAACTGTATGGTTTTGCACATTTAGGTCCTTAATCCACTATGAATTTGCTTTTGTGTTTGGTGTAAGGCATGGATCCTATTTCATTTTTCTTCAGGTGGAAGTCCAATTTTCATAGCACCATTTATTAGAGACTCTTCCTTCTCCATCGAATGGTCTTAGCACCCTTGTCAAAAATCAGTTGACCATAGATGTATGGATTTATTTCTGGACTCTCAATTCTATTCCATTAATGTATGTGTCTATGGTTATGCCAGTGCCAATATGTTTTGATTAATGTAACTGTATACCAACCAACCAACAAACAAATAAACACACTGCCATTGAATAGATTTTGACTCATAGCAACCCTCACTGGGTTTCTGAGGAGGTAAATCTTTATGGAAGTAGATTTCTCAGTCTTGCTTCCACAGAGTGTCTGGTGGGTTTGAACCACCAACGTTTTGGTTAGCAGTCAGTGCCTGAGGCATCAGGAAGCATGAGTCTTCCTACTTTGCTCTTCTCTTTCAATGTTGATTTCTGCCATTCCATATAAAGTTGAGGATTCGTTTTCCTAATCTGTAAAGAAGGCTGTTGGAAGTTTGATTGGGATTCCAATGAATCTAGTATTGACATGTTAACTATATTAAGTCTTGCAATCCATGAACATGAAACATCTTTCCATTTACTTAAATCTTTAATCTCTTTCTGCAGTGTTTTGTAGTTTTCATTATATAAGTCCTTTATTTTATTTAAATCTAATAAATAGTTAGATTTTTCCCTAAGTATTTTATTCTCTGAGATGTTATTACAAATAGAATCATTTCCTTTTCAGATTTCTCGTTGCTGGTGTATAGAAACCCAACTGGTTTTTGTTTGTTGACCTTGTACCCTGCAACTTTGCTAAATTCCTCTCTTAGCTCTAGAAGTTTTCTTTTGGACTCTTTGGGATTTTCTCAATCTTGTTTTTAGTTTTACTTGTTGACACTATTTGATTAAAGGAATTGCACATTTAGTTTATTTTCTTAAAGTTTGTTATAGAACACCAAAATTTTACAGAGTCATAAATAAATTATATCTCACTGTACATAACCTGGGTTACATTCTTGGGTGAATCGTATCAACATTGGCAGAATATTTAAATAAACGTGCTAGAAAAGGTTAAACAGAGGTTAAAAAATTTATTCTTCTCTTCATACCAAGTTCCTTAGGAATTTGAATTTACCCTTAAAGTTTCTATTTCACTCAATAAAAGTTTCAAGAACAAAAAATTTCATGATCAATCTTAGTAAAAACTATGAATAGTCCTTGATATGAAAGCATGTTAAAATGTTCACTTACCTAAGCTAAACAAAGTCATAACAAAAATCACTGCTCCAAAATCATGATATAAAATGTTCACAATATAAAAATGGTTTGCTAGAGAGATTTTTGTCTTTAAAACATCAGCAGGAATTTCAACTCTCAACAAAATTTAGGGGTGGAGTGAATATTGGGTGAAAGGGATATAAATAAATGAGTAAGAACATTGGAATTCCTTTATGTTCCTGGTGAGGCCCAGCATCTCTACCTTCTTTATATAACAGACCCTATCCTCTTGACAGATGAGTTCCTGGGCAGTGCAAACTGTTAGGGAGCTTGGAAGGAAGTGCAAATGGTTAATGCACTCTATTGCTAACCAAAATGTTAAATGTTGGCGTCCACCAGAGGTGCCAAGAAAGAAAATTCTGGCCCTATACTTCTGAAAAATCAGCCATTGAAAACCCAGTGGAGCACAGTTCTATTTTGACACACAGGGGGTCATCATGAGTCAGAATTGATTCCATGGCAACTGGTTATTCCCTTGACCACAGAGATTGACACATAACTCATGTTGGGCCAATCACAGTACTTATCCCCTTGGGTCCAGGATAGACTTGCTGTCTAACTGGCCTCAATTTTAATCCTTTCCTGGACTTATTCAGCCTGGAGCTATAAGTAAATAATTCTTTTTATTAGGGAGCTATTGAACTGTGATTCCAATAGCTACCCCACTTCTCTTTGCATGGAGAATGTCCTTTGGAGTAGGAAAGAATAAGAGCAACGTGTAAATAAAAGCAATGACAAAAAGAGATGGACATAGTCATTAGAGAATTGTGAAAAATTGAAGGCACCAGAGTTACTGAAGTATAAATCATTGGTTAGTGGCAGTGTTAGATGTGGCAGGAAACTGTTGTATTTATTCATCAAAACCATTTGCTGTCGATGTGATTCTGATTCATCTCGTGCCATATATTGCAGAATAGATGTGCTTCATAGGGTTTTCAAAGCAGTGACCTTTCAGAAGTACATAACCAGGTGTTTCTTCTGAGGTACCTCTGGGTGGGTTTGAACCAGCAAACTTTCAGTTCGTAGTCGAGTGCTTAACTGTTTGAGCCATAAAGAGACTCCATGTTGTATTTATTATTGGATGCTATTAAAGGTGTTATTACATCATTCAGTGTATCCTTTTACAAAAATATATTCCTCCTCCTCTTTCCTTGAGGAGAAAGATCCCTAGTGTCACACTCTTGGTCTCCTTTGCTACTTATTATTCTTTCCCATGGCAAAAGGACTGCCTGGTTTATTGGTGAGTTTGGAAGAAGGAACTGGACATGCTCAGCTAACTTCTTCCTTCTTTCCTTTTTTTTTGGGGGGGGGGTCTGTCTGGTCTAATGACATGCATACTGAAGTCATCTGTCAGTTTGTTGAACTGTGGTGGTCTGCGTGTTGTTGTGAGGCTGGAAGCTATGCTACTAGTATTTCAAATACCAGTAGGGTCATCCATGATACCAGTAGGGCAGGTATCAGTGGAGGTTACAGACTAAGACAGATGAGGAAGAAGGATGGGGCCCATCCACTTCTGAAAACATTGTCCACTGAAAACCTTATGAATAGCAGAGAGACATTGTCTGATATATTACTGGAAAATTTTATGAATAGCAGTGAAACATTGTCTGATACAGTGCCAGAAGATGGGCCCTTCAGGTTGGTAGGAACTCAAAATATGACTGGGGAAGAGCTGCCTCCTCAAAGTAGAGTCAACCTTAATGATGAACAGAGTAAAGCTTTCAGGAGCTTCATTTGCTGATGGGGCATGACTCAAAATGTGAAGAAGCAGCTGCTAGCATCCCTTAATAAGCAGAATGTGGAATGTACAAAGTATGAATCTAAGAAAAGCAGAAGTCACCAAAAATGAAATGGAACACATAAATATCAATATCCTAGCCATTAGAGAGCTGAAATGGACTGATATTGGCCATTTTGAATCAGACAATCATATGGTCTACTTTGCTGGGCATGACAAATTAAAGAGGGATCATATTGCATTCATAATCAAAAAGAACATTTCAAGATCTATCCTGAAGTACAATCCATACGCCTACAAGGAACACTAGTTAATACTGCTATTATTCAAACTTACATGTCAATTATGAAAGCCAACAATGAAGAAATGGAAAATATTTACCAACTTGTGCAGTCTGAAATTGACTAAACATGCAATCGAGATGTATTGATACTTACTGGTAATTGGAATGTGAAAGTTGGAAACAAAGAAGCATCAGTTTTTGGAAAATATGGCTTTCATGATAGAAATGATGCCAGAGATCACATGATAGAATTTTGCAAGACCAGTGACTTATTCCTTACAAATATCTTTTTTCAACAACACAAATAGTGACTAAACATGTGGACCTCACCAGATGGAATACACAGAATCAAATTGACTATATATGTGGAAAGATGTGATGGAGAAGTTCTGTATCATCAGTCAAAACAAGGCCAAGAGCTGACTGTGGAACAGACCATTGTTGCTCATAAGCAAGTTAAAGTTGAAGCTGAGGAAAATTAAAACAAATCCACAAGGGCCAAAATACGATCTCGATTATATTCCATTTGAATGTGGAGACCATCTGAAGAATAGATTTGATGCATTGAACATCAATGACCAAAGACCAGAAGAGTTGTGGGATGACATTATATATTAAGAAAGCAAAAGGTATTTTAAAAAGGAAAGAAAAGACAAAAGTGGGTGTCAGAAGAAACTCTGAAACGTGCTCCTGAATGCAGAGTGAATGGACGAAATAATGAAATAAAAGAGCTGAACAGAAGATTTCAAAGGGTGATTTGAGAAGACAAACGTAAAGTATTATAATAAAATGTGCAAAGACCTGGGATTAGAAAACTGAAGGGAAGAATACACTCAGCATAAGCTGAAAGAGCTGAAGAAAAATTTCAAGCCTTGAATGCAATATTGAAAGATTCTATGGGCAAAATATTGAATGATGCAGGAAGCATCAAAAGAAGATGGACAAAATACACAGAATCACAGTACCAACAAGAACCAGTCAACATTCAACCATTTCTGGAGATGGCATATGATCACAAACTGAAGGAATAAGTCTAAGCTGTCCTGAAGGAATTGATAAAAAACAAGGCTTCAGGAATTGATGGACTATACCCATTGAGATGTTTCAATAAATGGATGCAATGCTGTATGTTCTGGTTTGTTTATACCAAGAAATTTGGAAGACCTGGTCAATCAGCTGGAAGATATCCATATTTATTCTCATTCCAAGGAAAGGTGATCCAACAAAATGTGGAAATTATCGAACAATGTCATTAATATCACCTAAAAGTAAAAATTTGCTAAAGACAATTCAAACATGGTTGCAGCAGTATATTGACAGGAAACTGCCAGAAATTCAAGCTGGATTCAGAAGACAATGTGGAATGAGGAATGTCATTACTGATGTCAGATGGATCTTGGCTGAAAGCAAAGAACACCAGAAAGATGTTTACCTATTTCATTGATTATGCAAAGTTATTTGAGTAGATCATAACAAATTATGGATAACATTGAGAAGAATGGGAATTCCAGAACACTTAATTATGCTCATGAGGAATCTGTACATGGACCAAGAGGCAGCTGTTCAAACAGAACAAGGGGATTCTGCATGGTTTAAACTCAAGAAGGGTGTGCATCAGGGTTGTGTCCTTTTGCCATACTTATCCAATCTGCATGCTGTGCAAAGAATCCGAGAAGCTGTACTATATGAAGAAGAACGTGGCATCAGGATTGGAGGAGGATTAACAACTTGTGATATGCATATGACACAACCTTGCTTGCTGAAAGTGAAGATGACTTGAAGCATTTACTGATGAAGATCAAAGACTACAGTCTTCAGTATGGATTACACCCCAACATAAAGAAAACAAAAATCCTCACAACTAGACCAATAAGCAACATCTTGATAAATGGAGAAAAGATGGAAGTTATCAGGATTTCATTTCACGTGGAACAAATCAACACTCACTGAAGCAGCAGTCAAGAAATCAGACATCATAGTGCACTGGGCAAATCTGCTGTAAAAGACTTCAGTGTTTAAGAGCAAAGATGTTGCATCACATGTATGCATGTGAAAGCTAGACAATGAGTTAGGAAGCAGAATCGATGCATTCGAATTGTGATGTTGGCGAAGAATACTGAAAACACCACGGAGGGTCAGAAGAATGAACGAATGGAGAAAATGCAGCTGTAATGCTTCTTTGAAGCAAGAATGGTAGACTTTGTCTCACTTACTTTGGTCAAGTTGTCAGAAGGGACCAGTCCCTGAAGAAGAATATCATGTTTGGTAAAGTAGAAGGTCAGTGAAAAAGGGGAAGACCCTCAACAAGATAGATTGACACAGAGGCTGCAGTGATGGTCTAAGCATAGCAAGGATTGTGAGGATGATGCAGGACTAGGCAATGTTTCATCCTGTTGTACACAGGGGACCACTATGAGTCAGAGCTGACTCGACGGCAACTAACCACAACAACAACATCCTGAAGTACTTAGGAGAAGGAAAAATAAGGTGGATTCATGGGTGTTTAGAAGGATAGATTGATGTATAATTACAGAATAAAGCAAGAATGTTGTTGTTGTTGTTATTTGCCGTCGAGTCGGCCCCGACTCATAGCGACCCCTCCTTGGGTTTCCAAGGCAGTATCACTACGGAAGTAGGGTTGCCCAACCTTCCTTCCAAGGAGTGGCTGGTGGGTTTGAACCGCCAACCTTCTGGTGAGCAGTCAAGTGCCTTAGCCACTATGCTACCAGAGCTCCCAAAGCAAGAATAGTAAAGTATTAATTGTAGAATTTACATAGTGGGTATATAGAGAGTCTTAATCATAAAATTCCTTCATTTCTGTGGTATATTTGAAAATTTCCATAATACAATGTTGGAAAAAACCAGTATGCATTATGATAGCCTATCTTGACACAAACATTTGCTGTAAGTTGGGAAGCAGACAGCCAGTAAAAGAGAGCCTACTTCTGAGTTCTGAGTTATGCAGGCCCCATTGGTATTAAAAACAAATGTAAGTCTAGCTGCACAGCTTCAAAAAGTACCCAAACAAGTCATGCTAGCAATTGTCTATGAACAGCAATTCTTCCTCACTCGTGAAAGGTATTGCTCTATTCACTGTCAGGAATTTTGAAATGCTAGTCTCCTATCCTATGAGTCGGAAACGACTCGACGGCACTTAACAACAACAACAACAAAGTCTCCTATCCAGAAGGCCAAGCAATAGAAAGTGGGTATTTGGATGACTGATGGGAGTTGGAGTAAGGTGGAAGAAAGACACTGTATAACTAAATTGGGATAATGCTCATACAATGCTTAGCATGGTGCCTAAAAAAGTTCTTTATGATTATAATTAGCTTATTACTTAAAAAGAAAATTATATAAAGGTGTGACATTGTAGTGGGCTAAATTGTTGTTGTTGTTGTTATGTGCCATCAAGTTGGACCTGACTCATAGAGACCCCTCCTTGGGTTTCTGAGGCAGTATCACTATGGAAGTAGATTCCCAACCTTCCTTCCATGGAGTGGCTGGTGGTTTTGAACCACCAGCCTTCTGGATAAGCAGTCAAGTGCCCTAGCCACTATGCCACCAGAGCTCCTAGTGGGCTCAATAGTGTCTCCCAAAAGATATGTCAAAGTCCAAACTCCCAAAACTTGTGAATGTAACCTTATTTGGAAATACGATCGTTGCAGATGTAATTAAGTTAAAAAATCTCAAAATGAGACTATGCTAGATTTAGTTGTTAGTTGATGTAGAGTTGCTTCCAACTCAACCTCATGTACAACAGAATGGAACTGTGCCTGGTCCTGTGCCATCTTCACAGGTGCTGGTACGCTCCAATCCGTTGTTTGCGTCACTGTGCAGTTTGAGTGCCTTCCACCCAGGGGGCTCATCTTCCAGCACTATACCAGACAATATTCTATTGTGACCATAGGGTTTCCATTGCCTACTGTTTAGAAGTAGATCTCCAGACCTGTCTTCCTGGTCATCTTCCTTAGTCTGGAAGCTCTGCTGAAACTTGTCTACCATGAATGATCCTCCTGGTGTTTGAAATAGCAGTGGTATAGCTTCTAGCATCACAGTAATATGCAAGCCACCACAGTGCTACCATCTGATAGATCGGTGATAGCCAGGATTTAGGGTGGGTCCTAAATCCAGTGACTGATGTCCTTATAACAGACAAGAGAGAGAGGCACAGAGAGATAGAGGAGAGAAGGACATGTGAAAAGAGAGGCAGAGACTGGAGCTAGGATGCCACAGCCAAGGAATACTTGGGGCTAACGAAAGTGGAAGATGCAAGAAAGATTCTCCCCTAGACCTTGGGAGGCAGCGGAGCCCTATGACATCTTGATTTCCGACTTCTGGACTCTAGAAATGTAAAAGAATAAATTTCTGTGTCACCAGCATAAACCACCCATGTTTGTGGTAATTTTTTATGGCAGCCTGAGGAAACAAATACAAACCTTAAACCAAGATAAAGGATGTGACAACTGTAAACTATATGGCTTATTACAATGGAATGGTATAAATCACCTGGAGGAATTTTTGATCCTTAAGTGTATCCTTCCCTGGAAAGAGGAGCTCCAAGGGAGAGTATGTTCTGCTTTGAAAATCACCACTGTATTGGAAGTATGTGGTACCCACAATAGAGCTCTCTAAACAAAAATATAAGAACCAGTGGTATTCATCATAACTGTGGTGCACCAGGTGGATAGCACATTATCATCAACTTAGAGAAATCCCACTCTATATTTTGTTGCCTAGACAGCATGGGTAAAGGAAAATATATTACCTATATTAGAGCCATTAACATGGGGACAAAAATGTTACAATATTGGCTCTAGCATTTATTTTCAAGATCTCTTAGTGCTGTTAGAAAATAACGTCTCAGCTGGTCTTTCTTTCACTTATGATATTTGTTTCTTGGAATGTCAAGAAATGATTATGTGATGTATAAAGTAGAACAAACATCAATCTTTGGGCATATGATCTGAATCCTAACTGCCTTTCCATTCTGCACCCTTGTCATTCATCCATGGTCAGGTTATATATCAGCCATCCTCAACTACTTTTTCTTTTCTAAATAAAATTAAGATAATAGTAACACAAGTAAAATATGCTATAGCTTGGATGAGGTGCCATGGCATTTCAATTGCCTCATATGCATGCAAAAGCTGGACAGTGAATAAGGAAGACTGGATAAGAATCAATGCATTTGAATAAGGTGGTGGTGAAGAATATTAAATATATCACGGACTGCCAGAAGAACAAACAAATCTGTCTTGGAAGAAGTGCAGCAGGGATGTTCCTTGGAAGTGACAATGGGAAGATTTTGTCTCTCGTACTTTGGTAATGTTATCAGGAAGGACCAGTCCCTGGAGAAGAACATCATGTTTAGTAAATTAGAGGGTCACAGAAAAAGAGGAAAATGTTCGAGGAAATGGGTTGACACAGTTGCTGCAACAATGAGCTCAGCATAGCAATGACTGTGAGGACAGTGCAGGACCAGGTTGTACACAGGGTTGCTATGAGTCGGAACTGACTCGACAGCACCTAACAGTGACAACAACAACACAAGTAATTCATACTCACTGTAAAATAATTAGAAAATACAGAGAATTCAAATGGAAATAAAATTTAAATTATTTAAAATTATTTGGACAGTGAATAAGGAAGAAGAAGGAAATCAACCAAAGATTGCCACTATTAACACATTTGTGCATATCCTCACAGAATTTTTCTATCTGCATATGAAGGTATATATAGTTTTAAGAATTTGATCGTAACTGACACACCACTTGGAAACTTGCTTTTCTCCCCTTTAACTCTATGTACAAGGGTAGGATATGTTACTAGGCATAGAACTAGCTCAGACATTTTTCATGGCTTCATATTACTCCATTTTAAGAATTTACTATAATTTATTTAGTAACTACCCTATTATTGAAGAGTCCCTGGGTGGCACAAATGGTTTCTATTCGACCACTAACAAAAAGGTGGGTGGTTTGAACCCACCCAGCAGCATATGGAAGAAAGGCCTGAAGATTTATAAAGATCACAGCTAAGAAAACCCTATGGAACTCAGTTCTACTCTAAGATATGGGGTTGCCATGAGTTGGGATCAACTTGATGTCAGTGGGTTTGGTTTTTGGTTTATTATTGGATAGATATGTTGCTGTAACACATATATGGTGTTCTAAACAGCACCTAAATGAATATTCTTTATATATCAATCTTGAGTGCATGTCCAACAATTTCCTCAGCACTCTTGTATGATGCCGATATACCCTCAAGAGAGGTTATGTTGGTTACTCTCCCACCAACAGTATCTGTGAATGCGTGTCCCCCACAATCTCTGGGAATAATCAACCTTTGTAATGCTTATTAGTTTGTTAGGCAACAAATGGAATTATGTTATAATTTATATTTCTGAGATTATTAGTGATTTTTTAAAAATGATATGATGCTCACTCCATAACTCAGATGTGCAAAAGGCATGATTTTATTACTTTTCTGTGCTCAATTCATTTTCACAGTCTTTGCATTCTCAGTTCCACTGAGGAGATGGAAATATAATCTCAGTCAGTCCCAGACACTTGTCCCTGGGATCACAGCCAAATTCCAGCATACTCTCTAAGTGCTAAGCATTGGGTTTATATATCGGGCTGAGAGGGGGATTCCAACCGACTGTGGGTATCACCTCTTCCACACTAATACATAATGAAATGAAATGGCCGTCCACCAGAGCCAGATGAGGGGGAAGAGGAGTCGTTCATTGTGAGTTGCTGCCGCCGAGTCAGCACTGATGCATGGTGACCTTATGTTAAACAGAACAAAATGTTACCTAGTCCTGTACCATTTTCATGGCGGGGTGGATTACCCGATAAACAAGGTAAGCACAGGTTTACTTTCACTTACTTAGCAACCTACCGTGAACAGTGTCTCATGTTTTTCACCACATCTTTGTGAAGCTGTTCACTATAGATTGGTAAGTAAGCACAAGTAAGCCCACACTTCCATTGCTTATTGGGTACTCTGTTCCTGTCAGGGATTGTAAATTGAAAAATAGGCTTCCATAGGAAGGTGCTGTGGGGTTGGGAGAGAGACAGATGCCAGTCATGCCTAGAAGCAGAATCTTTGATGTGGTGAAAATATGTGAAATTGTTCACTATGACATTAGTAAAAGCAAGTAAGCCCGCGCTTACCTTGCTTATTGTGAAATCCAACACGGCGATGGTGTATTTGAGTCCATTGCTGCAGCTATTGTGTAAATCCATTTCACCGAGGGTTTCCTTTGTTTTCTTTGTCCCTCCACTTAAACATGATGCCCTTTCCTAATGATTGGTCTTCCTGGTAACATGTCCAACAAAAGTAAGTGAGCCAAAGTCTCGCCCAAGCAGAGAAAAGAAGATATCCCTTATTCTTGTCCATAAGGTTCTTTCAGTTCTGACAGCTCACTTCTTTCCATCTGAGACCCTCTTTAGGGGCAGGGGTATCATTCTGATGAGCCCAGCACTTGGGAGGCATGACCCCGGCACTTGGGAGGCATTGTAAGGCTCTCGAAGGCTCCACCTGGCTAGGCACATCACCACTTCCCTAAGGCGGGCAGGGTGGAACCCTCAGCTATTCTAATGTAGGGAAAGGCAGAGGGAGAAAGTAAATAACAACTAGAAAACACCTGACAACATTTCAGAATGTTCCCCTACCACATACTTATCGGCCAGTTAAACTACTTGTGTTGTGATATGCTTGCTCTTCTTTGCTCCTGCCAACTACTCTGAGTGATCTCAAAGCACTATGCTCTCTTCCAAATGTCTTGTGCATATTATTGCATCTTCTTAAAACATTTGCCAATTCAACAGTTTTCCTGTGTATTATTCAATGACATTGATTACTTTCATCATGTTGTGCAACCAACATTCTTTCCCAAATTGTTCCACCGTCACTAACACCTATTATTCCTTCTGGTATTCTATGTTGTTCTCATAGCTCCTTCTATCTCCCTTTATAATAACAAATACTGTAATTGCATATTTATTTTCCTGTGGACAGTACAGGCAACAAAACTCACTAAAACAATTGTCCTTTTCTTTGAAATTCTATAACCTTTGGAGGTAATTGATGTGTCATACTGTACATAGTCTATCACAAAATTATAAATATTGTACATAGACAGTTTAAACTCTTGGTAAATTTAATGAAATGAATGAAATGGTTTAATGCAGGTTCTAGAATTAGAATTAAATGAAGCTGGAGTTTCTTATCTGCCTAAATTATTGATCCCCCTAAGCCTCAGTTTTCTCATCTACAAAATGGAGATCATTCTAATGATGACTGATATGGAGCTGCTAGAAAGCACAGTGCCTGCCACATAGTAAGCAAACCACTACTAACACAGGCAATTATTAATAAATATCCTTAGGTGGAGGGAGCTCTGGTGGTGTAGTGCCTAAGGCATTTGACTGCTACCAGAAGGCTGGAGGTTCAAACTCACCAGCCACTCCTTGGAAAGAAGGTTGGGCAATCTACTTCCATAGAGATACAGCCTCAGAAACCCAAGGAGGGATTGCTATGAGTCCAAATGGACTCGATGGCAGTGAGCATTCTTAGGTGGAAAGCAGAAAGGCTGATGTCCCCACAGACTTTTAGTTTGCTGATTCTTTCTTTTTTTTTTTTTAAATTGTGATTTGGGTGAAAATTTACAGAGCAAATTCACTTTCCATACAGCAGTTCAAATACACTTTATCTCATGACACTGACCACAATTTACCACAATGCAACATCTCCCCTCATACTTCCTCCCGATAGTTACCTCTTCCCTGTGTCCATCCCTCCATGCACTCATGCCCCCTGAGCTGTCTCCCTGTGCATAAGCAGCCCCTCTTTCTGCCATGATTGTTCTCTCCAATGAGTGTATCTACCTAAGGTAAATGTTCAACTCATATGCCTATCTATTGTTTGACTGGAAGCCACAGGTGTGGGTTCAATTCCAGACCTGAAGGGCAACCAGGGACCATAATCTCAGTGATTCCCCCAGGCTTTATTGGACCAGCAAACCTGGTCCCCCCTGTTTTTTCTCCAAATGATTTTGAGTTTTGTTCTACATTGTTCTCCCTCCATACCCAGGATCTCCCACATAGATCCCCTTACAAGTGGATGATACTGGTAGTTGGGCACCATCTAGTTCTTCTGGTCTCATAGTCGTATAGCCTTCAGATCGGATGGTGTACGGGTCGGTAGGACTAACTGTTTCCATGAATTTTTGGTTTTCTTCATTCTTCCTTGCTCTGGACGACAGGAGACCCATCCTTGCAACTAGATGGCAGCTTGCTAGCTTTTAAGATCCCAGTGGCTACTCGTCAAAGTAGGAGGTGGAACAATATTTTGTATAGTATGTTATGCCAATTGAGCTTGATGTCCCCTGTGACTATGGTCCCAAGCCCGCAGGTTCAACTACTTGGTCCCTCTG
>NW_006921763.1:3434093-3439386 GCF_000298275.1 Orycteropus afer afer
CGTGGTGTTGTATTTAGATCTCTGTTAACTATTTGTGAAGAGCAGCCAAGGGTGATTCAGGCTCTTCTTGGTGGTTTTTTTATCATTGGCCCATTGGTGGAGAAGGAGGTAGTGGCTCTCACTCAGTAAGTGAAGTTGCAGGAGGTGTGGGTGTAGTTGTATCTTATTGGGATTGTTGCTGTCTCCCACTCAGTTAGACAAAAATTACAATTGAATAACCATCAAAAAACTAAAAGCACATGGACAAAAATTACACCATGTAATCACACAGGAACAGTAACTAAAAAAAGAAAAAATGGAAAAAGAAAGTAGAAAAGAAACTAGAAAACCTGCAATATCTGGGGATAGGGCACTAAGAGAAAAAATGTAAAGAAGGAGAATAATGAAGGAAAAAAATGGGAAAAATGCAAAAAGAAAAACAAGGAGCAGCTTAGCCATGAGAAAATAGGGGAAAAAAGAAAAAAAAAGAAGAATTTAAATTAAAAAAAATATATATTAACCAGGAGCAGGGAAAAGAAAAAGAAAGCTATACACTAGGACCTGGAGGGCAAGAATAAAGAATAATAGTAAAAAGGACAGAAGTATTATTAATAATAGTACTTCTAAAACAGACAAATATAAGCACACTAAACACCAGAAAAAAAGAAAGAGAAAAAGAAAAAGAAAAAAATCAGTGGAGGACAGGCCAGGACACCCAGGCTCTGTCTGAGCACATAGACTGGGATGGAGTTCCTGAAGGCCTAGAAGGTGGGGGAGAGTGGGGAATGGCTGCACCTCCATTCACCACATGGGTGTGGGGTATAAGAATAACAAGAGGAATGATACACCTATTCAGTCTTGCAGGTCCAGAGTATCCTTGGGGTTACTGGCAAGCACAACCTGTTATTAAGCCCTTGGAATCTGGTAGAGCACTGTCTCTGTAAATATCCAGAATTGTCAAGTCGCCTGTAAACATTCAAAATGGTGGTGCCCCACAGACCAGCAGAAGTCCACAGTTCAGCCCCTCTTCCTCTTCACCGCTGCTTCCCCTTTTATTCCACAGCCACCAAAGCAGTCATCCATACAGTCTCTGGCTAGCAGGGCTGATTTTTAGGTTAGTTCTTAGGTCCTACCACCACTTGGGAATCTCCAAGCTGTCTGTGCTGTGCTGTGCTGTGCTGTCAGGATTGCTCAGGATCGCTGCCAGATCACAGCTCCATATATCTCCTTTTCTGGTATTTTCATGCAAATTCTTCTGCTAGTTGGGGTTTAGTCCACTTCTATATCCTTCCCTTCAAGGCTCAGGGGTCCAGGATTATCTTCTGTGTCTGTGTTAATTGGTTCCCCTTTTCTTTGTTGAAGAGGGTCTGTGCTGTCTTTCTGCCTATTCTGCCATCTTGGAATTGAATCCCTTTGCTGATTCTTGATGGGCTGCACTGCAAATTATTTAAATCAAATAATTCATGCTAGAGAATAGAGGCTAGAGAAGCAAACAAAAGTGACAAATATATGTTTGATTTCCTACTCTTTGTTAAGCTGACAAATATATTGCGTTAGTACATATCTGAGTTTTCAAACTGATGCATTATTCCTTAGGAGGTAGGCATTGCGTGAATTTAAGGCAGGAAACTGTACATGCAAATGTTGCAGAGGCCAACCAGCTACCACCAATGAATGAAGCCAGCCAGTGTGAAAGGGTAAGAAGTGACAGTGATTGTGGCAAAGGGAAGGGCCACGCCTTTCTCAAGGGAACAGCTACTACTGAGCAGGGCTTTGACAATGTAGCAATGCAGACCCAGCCACATCTTCAAAGTGTTCAAGAGAAGTTGGAAATCTAGAGTGTTTTTTTCCCCCTTTTTTCATGAAGTTTCCAAATTTTTAAAAGTTGGCAAGTTATTCAAGCATTGTTTTAAAACAGTGTGCGGGCCAAATAAATCATGTCTGAAGGCCAGAGCTGATTCACGGGTCTCCAGCTTGTGACCTCTGACTCTAGATATCATTAACATTTACAAGAAGCACAGAGATTTGTGGGCAATTTTGGAGTTTAAAGGGATGATCAAACATTACACAAACTTTGTCCAATACAATGTGAACGATTTTCAATATCCTTTCCAGCCGGTTTGCATTAAAATAAGAAAATTTAAAAAATAGAACTTAAAAAAACCTCACACAGTATATTTTAACTCCTTTCATCCTGCAACTAATTCAGCATTGAGGTTCAGCAGGATCTGTTTTCAATCTTGACCTCCTGTGGAAACAGCCCAGGGAGTTCCTAAGTAAACTTCATTCTCCTAACAGCCTCTGCATGATATTAGTGGAGAGAAAGCCCTGTAGCTCAACAGGCAGATGGCAGTAAGAAATTAACTTGAACTTCAGCAAGGCTGAGGTTTCCATGGGAACAGAGGAAGCAGCCATACTGCCTGGCATTTGAACTGAATAGGAAACAGACTCCCTGTCAGCATAGTTTTAAAAATGGCTGCACAGTTCCACCACTCTCCCCATATATGTTTTGTTTCCTGCTAAAGTGCTTTAACTTAGTTAACAGCACAATATTAAAAGAGACTGAGCTACATGCTTAAATAGGTTTAAGGGTCTATGGGTATAAGATAGGAAAGAGAAAGAGTAAGCTTTTCTAATTAGTGAAATCTGAAAATCATTAATAAGCTTCAGTGAGCTTCATTGCAAAACTGCATTTCCTAGTGAACCTATGACACATGGGAAAAACATTGCTTTAGTTTCTGCTTCCTATAAAGAATAGACATTCAAATAAATTTGATTTTTCTGTCAAAGTTGTTTCCTTTTTGGAGTAAAATATATAATTCGTAAGAATTTTGTCTGAAATTCCAAACACTCAATTAACATGTGAAGAATAATTGACTGTGAGGAGTGCTACGCTTGTTTGCATTAATGAAGGCAGAAGAGAGTTGATTTAGCTTGTGTCTGACTCTCATCCAGAAGCGTATTAACCTATGAGACTTCAGCTTCCTATGCCCTCACTTGCATAGGCCTCTTCCAAAGCCTTGGAGGAAGCCCTTGGATGTTCACATGACCAAATGTTTTTGTAAAATTGACCAAAGTAAGATATTTCAATGCATTTGGTTAAGACTGCTGTCTCTTTTTACTCAGACTTCCCCTCTACCATGCTTCCCTCACATTGGTGATGAAGTGCCCTTGTACCTTTTTGGGATCTGGGTAAAGAGAAGTGGAGTAGAGGATACATTAAGTATAGATTTAGTTGGATACAGTTATGGGGTTCACTGTTTTGTTTATGGGGATGTTCCTGCCAGGAGCCTGGGTGGCACAAATGATTTGAGAATGGCTGATAACTAAAGGTTGGTAGTTGGAATCCACCCAGTGGCTCTGTGAAGGAAAGGCCTGGAGAACTTCTTCAGTAAAGATTACAGCCAAGGAAACACTATGGAGCAGTTCTACTCTCCATGTAGTAACAGATGGGGTCTCCATGAGTCAGACTTTGCTAGTTGACAATTTGTGTTGTTGTTGTTATGTGCCGTCGAGTCGGCCCCGACTCATAGCGACCCCTCCTTGGGTTTCTGAGGCAGTATCACTACGGAAGTAGGATTGCCCAACCTTCCTTCTGAGGAGTGGCTGGTGGGTTTGAACTGCCAGCCGTCTGGTTAGCAGGCAAATGTCTTAGCCACTATGCTACCAGAGCTCCCAGTTGACAATAGGTTTGCTAATTTTTTTGTTTGTGTGTGGTACTATAGTGCGATGGATTCCTTTTTTTGTGGCCTGTCTTGCTATCATCTTGTAACTCCCACCAAAAGACAAGGTAAGGTTATGCAAATGAGGTGCTTGTGGCCCACCAATGGAATTAGATAGCTTGCTAATAATGCTAAGAAGGTATATAGCACCTTTGTAGGAGTGGGACATAAGGTATATGGAACCCTAACAAGAGAATTGCTCAGGTTTGACATCCCACTAGCTTAAAGTGAGAGGTGTGTGGGTGGGTGGGGGGAGGACCTCACTACCACCAAGAAGAAGAGATGGGAGTGGAGCATATCCTTTAGGTCTAGGGACCCTGTGCTGAGAATCTCCTAGACCCACAAGACAGAAAGACAGAGAGGGAGCGAGCTGTATTACTGGAGATGACACAAGATGGCAAGAAGCAGCAGAATAGAAATGATGACAGCAAAACCAGGAGACTGGCACAAGATGGTGCAGTGGGCTTCCCAGCCCAAGGAGCAAGGCAGATACAGTGGGTTTGCTGACCCACAGAGGGAGCGAGCCAAGAACCTTCAGGTAGGAGGCTTCCTGGCAGAGTAGGGTGCCTCTGGGCACTTGTTGGTGGAGCTAAAGAGCTTTGTAACATTTGCCTGAGCAGGGCAGAGGCTAGGCCAAGGGGCAGAGAGGCCAAGGGCTAGAGGGAGGCCTCCCTGCAGGCACAGCTGAAAAGAGGCTGTCCTGATTGAAGAACTGTATCTTGGGTCATTCCTGATCTTGAATTGTAAACTGTTCTCACTCACTCACTGCCGTTGAGTCAGATCCAACCCCTAGAGACCCCTCCTTGGGTTTCCAAGGTGGTATCACTGTGGAAGTAGATCTTCCTTCCAAGGAGTAGCTACTCCCCTAATAAACATCATAATCCTAAGTATTGTCTGTGAATTCTGGTGGTCCTTCCAACAGATTATTGACCCTAGCAGAGAAATAGTGCCATGGAAGGAACCGCTCATGTCAGAACTGGTAAAAATGTTGGAGGGTGGCAGCATGTCTGACCTCTGCCTTAAAGGAATCAGCCTTGAACTGTAAATCTTGATTCTACTACTCCCTTGTGAAGATAGATGTTGGATGCCCAGCCACCCCATTTTTACAGGTATGTTCTTGCCAGCTCTCCTGATATAGGAATGGCTTCTAAGGAAAAGTCCTACAGCCCAGTGGGCTAATTCACTCAGTGCTGTGACACAAAAGTGCCAGACCAGAGACTAGACTGAGATACAAACATGTCCATGGTGCCTGGGACTTTAACATATGGTTGGAGAGGAGAAACCAGATTGGCATGGAGCCAGGTGCTAGTCTGAAAACTTCTTTCCACCAAAAACCAAAACCAAACCCATTGCCATTGAGTCAATTCTAACTCATAATGACCCCCACTGGGTTTCCAAGGCAGTAAATCTTTATGGAAGTAGATTTCTCAGTCTTCCTTCCGTGGAGTGGCTGGTGGGTTTGAACCACCAACCTTCTGGTTAGCAGTCAGATAGTTGTTGTTGTTGTTGTTGTTGTTATGTGCCGTCGAGTCAGCCCTGACTCATAGCGACCCCTCCTTGGGTTTCCGAGGCAGTATCACTACGGAAGTAGG
>NW_006921763.1:3439486-3449435 GCF_000298275.1 Orycteropus afer afer
AGTCAGCCCTGACTCATAGCGACCCCTCCTTGGGTTTCCGAGGCAGTATCACTACGGAAGTAGGATTGCCCAACCTTCCTTCCGAGGAGTGGCTCGTGGGTTTGAACCGCCAGCCGTCTGGTTAGCAGGCAAGTGACTTAGCCACTATGCTACCAGAGCTCCCAGTCAGATAGTAGTACTGTGCTATCAGAGAGCACCATCAGACATGTAAAATTGTAAATGGAGGATTCCATTCTCATTGAGGCCTAGTCAAAAATGAAAGTTCTTGCCTATCAGGAATAGCCTTAATAAGGCATATATATTTTTTCTTTTCAACCTTTATTATGATGATTATGGTGCTGAAAACATAACATCAAAACCTCCACCAACGCATTTCCACATAAGTTGTGTTGGCACTGCATATTTGTGTGATAAAATATTTATCAGAATTCCTGTGATTAAGTTACTTGCTGAATTAACATGAAATGCTAACAGTGACAAAGGGAACATGTATCTTCTCATGAGCACAAGAATGTTGATGACATTGATTAATGAGAATTATCCATTCAGAGATAATTTCTGATGGGTCACTACTGTAGTGACTGTGAACTACAGGAAACTTGGAAGGCCTGAAATCTTACAGCTCATACAAAAAACTTGATAGATGTTTCCTCAAATTTGACAACAGTCTTAAAAATGTATGTCACGTTACCAACAGTGATGCTAAAAGAAATTCTCTGAAGTATCAAACATATCAATAACAAAAGCCAAAACTTTAACATCAGTAGGCGTCAGCAATTGTTAACATAGTTAGTGATGAAAAAAAACTCCTCCCTCAGAAAATCTTTTCTTGATTTAAATGAAAAGCAACTGCTATTATTACTGCTGAGTTTTTACAATACAATATTAATGTAAGGTTTAAATTAGTCTGTTTTTAATTAGAAGAGTGGCTGGTGGCTTTGAACCACCAGCCTCTGGTTAATAGTCAAATGCTTTAGGTACTATGCAACCAGAGCTCCCTATCCTTTAATAAGCATAGTTAAAAAGGAGCTCTGCTGGCGTGGTGCCTGAAGCATTTGACTGTTAACCAGAAGGTTGATGGTTCAAACCCCCCAGCCACTCCACGGGAAGATGGAGCAATCTACTTCAGTGAAGATTTACTGTCTTGGAAACCCAGTGCGGGTCATTATGAGTAGGAATTGACTCAATGGCAGTGTTTTTTTTTTTTTTTTTAAATAAACATTGTTATTCACATAAGAGTTAAGTTTGATAAACTCCCAGTAACACAGTCAATCTCAGATGCACATAGACTCAGCTACACACGTTTTTTAGGAGAGTAAGTTCATGACAGTTCAGAATCGTTTGCATTTGCTTCAAGCACAGATTATGTCTCTAAGCTCTGTGATAATTCATCCCCCTGCATTTAAACTCACAACCCACTACCATCGAGTTGATTCTGACTGATAGTGGTCCCACAGGACAGAACTGCCCCACATGGCTTCCAAGGCTATAATCTTTGTCAGCCACATCTTTCTCCTGTGGAGTGGCTGCTTTCAAACTGCAGACATTTTGGTTAGTAGCTGAGCACTTAACCACTGTGCCACTAAGTCTCCTTGCATTTAAACAGTAGTTTCTAAATAAGCAAGGATAGTATAAACCAAACTAAAACCAAACCCACTGCCATAGAGTCGTATCCAACTCATAGTGACCCCTCCTTGGGTTTCCGTGGCAGTGTCACTATAGTATGTTGTTGTTGTTATGTGCCGTCGTGTCGGACCCGACTCATATCGACCCCTCCTTGGGTTGCCGAGGCAGTATCACTACAGAAGTAGATTGCCCAACCTTCCTTATGAGGAGTGGCTGGTGAGTTTGAACCGCCAGCCTTCTGATTAGCAGTCAAGTGCCTTAGGCACTATGCTACCAGAGCTCCTCACTATAGTATAGTGATTATAAAATTAAATTGAATTTCAATTCCCTTGATTCTGTCATTCTTAGGGCAAAGCAATCTAAGAACTTTGCAGTTTGCTTTTAATACCAGTTGCTGTAGAATTGACTACTACTCCTGGTGACCCCATGTGTGTCAGAGGAGATCTGTTCCCACAAAGTTCACGATGACAGATTTTTTGGGGAAGTCGATTGCTAGGCCTCTCTTCAGAGGTACCCCAGGTGGACTCAAACCCCCAATCTATTGGTTAACAGTGAGCATGTGAATGAATTCACACCACCCAGGGACTCAACAATTCATGATTAGAAATGTATTTGTGTGTGTGTGTGTGTGTGTGTGTGTTTTTTCCTTCTTTCAAAAATTCATTAATTGCTCAAAATTTCATTTTTGGCATTTTTATGTTTTGAGAAGTATAGATATCATTTTCATATTTAGATTCAGTAAAATAAATAGTGATGAAGTCAAACAAATTCATACAATGAGTTTAATACAGGTTTTTAGTCCGCCATCTATAACTTGAAGAATTAGCCTTTTCATGAAGATACAAATATTTCAAATAGTACTTCCTGGGATATTTGGCCGGGTAGAGAGGGGGAGGAGTGGTGAGAAAAGAGGAGGTTGCCTTTTTGCTTGTTTCAGGATGAAGGGATCCAATATAAAGGGATTAAAAAAAATGAATTAATGTAACTAAAAATATTAATCCACTGATATTTTCCTTTTTACACTGTAACATATATTTTGTTTTTATTTATTTTGATTTAATATTTCCTTGTATGAATATATAGATCAAATTTAGTAAAAAAAAATTTCAGTGGAAAAATATAAGTATTTTTAATTTACAAAGCAAACTTGTTTTACATTCAACAGTTCATGCACATCTGATTTCACGGCCCAATTACCATCCCCTCTCCTCTCTTCTTCTCCCTGTGACCACCCCCTCCCTGTGTGCTTCTTATCTATGCATTCCTGCCTGTCCAGCTTTCCCTCTATGTGAGTGCTACCCCTCTGGTATCTCATGGCTGATCGATCCAAGGGGTGCAATTTCCTAGAATAGGCAGGTGTATTGACCTGGGGAGGGTAGGTATTCTGTACGTAGGTCTTTCTATGATTGGGCTGAGAGCCAATCCATGGACATGAGTCCATTTCTAGGCCCGAAGGGTAACCTGGGGCCATAGTCTTGGGGGTTCCACCAGTCTCTTTCTGACCAGTGCAAAAAAAAAATAATAATAATAATCTCACTGCTGTGGAGTCAATTTCATTCATAGCGACCCCTCCTCAGGTTCCCGAGGCAGTATCACTATAGAAGTAAATTGCCCAACCTTCCTTCTGTGGAGTGGCTGGTGGGTTTGAACCACCAGCCTTCTGGTTAGCACTCAAATGCCTTAGGCACTATGCCACCGGAGCTCCCTTCCAACCAGTAATTCTGGTGTTTTTGAAATTTGTTCCATGTTTTTCCTGCCATTCTATCCAGGATGTCCAGATTTGATCCCTTTCTGAGTGATTGGCATTGGTAGCCAGTCTCAAGATCAGGGATGCTGAAGTCCTCGTGGTCCATCTTATCCTTGGACTGATAGTTTCCAGATGATTTTGATTTTCCTCACTGTTATTTGCTTCAGACGAGAGGAGACCAATAGTTGCATGTTAGATGGCCACTCAAAAGCTTTTAACACCCCAGTCGCTACTCACCAAAGTAGGTTGTAGAAAAAATTTTTATGCACTTTGTGTGCCAGTTAAGCATGATGCTCCCACCTCCCCCTGGGACCATGATCCCAAGTCCACAGGCCTGGTGATTCTCTCTCACAAGATGTTTTGTCATCTCTGAGAAGTTATTCCAACCCTGTCTTCTGTTGTATCTGTAATGTGTGTGGCTAATTTTGTAGCACAAGTGCATATGTAAAATTGTCTTCAGCCAAATTTATCCTTGATCTAGGGTTTATTCCTGTTTACCTACCCCCACCTGATCATCTCACCTGTCTATGCATTAATCCATATCTTGGTATTTGGTGCCAGTGATACTGTAGTGTTGTGCGTGTAACAGTATTTGCTTGTGTTGTCTATATCCTTTTTTTTTTTTTTTTTTAATTTTTATTGTGATTTGGGTGAAAGTTTACAGGATAAATTCACTTTCCATATAGCACCTCACATGCACTTTGTCTCATGACATTGACTACAATTTCCCACAATGCAATAGCTCCCCTCTCACTTCCTCCCCATAGTTACCTCTTCCCTGTGTCCTTCCCTCCCTGGACTCCTGCCCCCTGAGCTGTCTCCCTGTGCAGACACAACCCTTCTGTCTTCCCATGATTGTTCTCTCCAAGGAGTGTATCTACCTAATGTAAATATTCAGCTCATATGCCTGTCTTTTGTTTGGTGGGAAGCGGTGGGAGTGGATTCAATTCCAGACTTGAAGGGCAGCTAGGGGCCAGAGTCTTAGTGGTTCCATCAGGTTGTATCACATCAGCAAAGCTGGTCTCCCTTTTTTTAAAAAAAATAAAATAAAAAAAAAAAGATTTTGAGTTTTGTTCCACATTGTTCTCCCACTCTGTCCAGCATCTCCTACATAGATTCCCCCTCTGAATGGTTGACAGTGGTAGCCAGGCACCATCTAGTTCTTCTGGTCTCATAGTCGTGGAGGCTGAGAATTGCATGGTGTACCAGTCCCTTGGATTAATTGTTTCCATGCATCTTTGGTTTTCTTTGTTCTCCTTTGTTCTGAATGAGGAGAAACCCACTGTTGCATCTAGATGGCTGCTTGCAAGCTTTAAAGATCCCAGTCACTGCTCACCAAACTAGGATGTAGAATAATGTTTTGTGTAGTATGTTATGCCAATTGAGCTTGATGTCTTCTGCAACCATGGTCGCGAGCCTGCAGGTCCAACTATTCACTCCCACTGGGTAGCTGATGGTGGGCAAGAAGTGACTACAACTTTGTCCCTTCTCAGCTCTACCATAAACCTGGAAATTCTTATGGAACATACAAATACACTTGTGGAAACATTGCCAACCCTATACATGGTCATGGGCAAACTCCCCCTCTGCATAGACATACCTAATAGTTCAGCCTGTCCACCCATCTATCCACCCATATATCAATGTTTGCCTTCACTGAGAATGCAGTATTGTCTGTGCAAAAGGGTTCATCTTTGTTGTCTGCCCTTCCCATGCACCTCTCTATGTCATCCTCTTCCTTCATGCCACCGTGTTGATCACTCACATTTGGTACATTGCCCTTCTCTTCACCCAAATCAATACTTATTTATCTATCTAACAGTGTTCCTTCTCCTCCCCTACCATCCCTGGTAACCAACAAAGAAATTTTCCTTCCATATATAAACCTTTCCTTGACTTTTTACAATAATGGACTAATACAATATTCGTCCTTCAGTGATTGACTTATTTCACTCAGCATAATGTCCTCCAGTTTCATCCACATTATGTTATGCTGATTCTACGTTATTCTATAGGGTTGCATAATATTCCATTGTGTGTATGTAACATAGTTTGGTTATCCATTCTTCTGTTGTTGGGCATGTAGGTTGTTTCTCTTTTTGCTATTGTCAATAGTGCTGCAGTGAACATGGGTGTGCATATATCTGTTCTTGTCCTGGCTCTCACTTCTTTAGGATATATACCCAGTAATGGAGTGGCTGGGTCAAATGGTATTTCTAATTCCAACTTATTAAGGAATTGCCATACACTTTCCACAGTAGTTGTACCATTTTACACTCCCACCAGCAGTGTATGAGAGTCCCAATTTCTCCACATCCTCACCACCATTTGTTATTTTCTGTCTTGTTGAACTTTGCTACTAGTGCTGGAGCAAGATGGTATCTCATTGTTGTTTTGATTTGCATCTCTCGAATAGCTAATGATCGTGAGCATTTCGTCATATGTTTGTTGGCTGCCTGAATATCCTCTTTAGAGAAGTGTCTATTCATTTTTTCTGCCCATGTTTTAATTGGAATATTTATCTTTTTGTTGTTGAGGTGTTGGACTATTCTATAAATTCTAGAGATAAGACCCTTGTCAGATACATCACTGCTGAATATTTTCCCCAGTTTGTAGGTTCTCTTTTGACTCTTTTGGGGAAGTCTTGGGAAGCACATAAAAATTTAATTTTAAGAAGGTCCCATTCATCTAGTTTCTCTTCTGCTGTTTGTGTATTTTGGGTTATGCTTGGTAGTCTATTTATGCCATATATTAAGGCCCAGAAATCTGCCCCTAGTTTTTCCTTGAGGAACTTTATAGTTTTAGGTTTCCCATTTAACTCTCTGATCCATCTGAAGTTAGTTTTTGTGTAGGGTGTGAAGCATGGATCTTGTTTCATTTTTCTGCAAATGGATATCCAGTTTTGCCAGCACCATTTATTTAACAAACATTCTCTTCCCCATTTAATGGATTTCACCCCTTTGTCAAAGATCAGCTGACCATAGTTCAATGGATCTATTTCTGGGTTCTCAATTCTATTCCATTGGTCTATGTGCCCATCATTGTACCAATACCAGGCAGTTTTGACTACTGTGGGTGTATAATGCATTTTGAGATCTGGCAGTGTGAGACATCCTACTTTGTTCTTCTTCTTCAATAATGTTTTGCTTATCTGAGATCTCTTTCCTTTCCATATAAAGTTAGTGATTGGTTTTTCTATAGCCTTAAAGAATGTTGATGGAATCTGGATTGGGATTGCATTGAATGTATATATTGTTTTGGGTAGAATTGACATTTTCACAATGTTCAATCTTCCTATCCATGAGCATGCTATGTTTTTCCATTTATGTAGATCTCTTATGGTGTCTTGAAGCAGTCTTTTATAGTTTTCTTTGTATGGGTCTTTTGTGTCCCTGGTAAGATTTATTTCCAAGTATTTTATTTTTCTGGTAGCTATTATAAATGGTATTGATTTCCTTATTTCTTTTTCAGCAATCTCTTTGCTGGTATAGAGGAATCTAACTGATTTTTGGATGTTGATCTTGTGTTCTGCCACTATGCTAAATCTCTCAATTAGTGTCAGTAGATTTTTTACTGAGTTTCTTGGGTTTTCTAGGTATAGGATGATAACATCAGCATAAAAGAATAGTTTTACTTCTTCCTTACCAATTTGGATGCCTTTGATTTCCCTTTCTTGTGTTATTTCCCTGGCTGGGGCATCCAGTACAATGTTGACTAGAAGTGGTGATAGAGGGCATCCTTGTCTGGTTCCTGTTTGCAAGGCGAATAATTTTATTCTCTCTCCATGAGAATAACATTGGCTGTTGATTTTGCATTGTTGTTATTGTCAGGTGCCATCAAGTCTTCTCCAACTCATAGCGACCCTGTGCATAGCAAAAGGAAACAATGTCCGGTCTTGTGCCAGCCTCACGATCCTTGTTATACCTGTGTCCATTGTTACAGCCACTGTGTCTATCCATCTTGTTGAGGGCCTTCCCCTTCTTCAATGACCCTTCGCTTTACCAAGCATAATATCCTTCTCCAGGGAATGGTTCCTTCTGACAACATGACTGTTCTGGTTACCTAATGCTGCTCTGATAAGAATATACCACAAATGGGATGACCTTAACAAACAGGAGTTTACTATCTTACAGTTTGGAGGCTTTAAGTCCAAGTTCAAAGTGCCAGGCTCTAGGGGCTGCGTGAAAGCCCATCAACCATAGGCTTCAGCTCTACCTCTTGCTCCCAGTCCACTGAAGTTGGAGGCATCTCTTCACTCAGGCAACTACTGGGTGCTGAGGCTAACAAGCCCAAGGTCAACAAATAAAATGACACAGCCCCAATGTTACCAAACCACATTGCAGGCCATTAATTCAGGTCCATTGTAAGTCCCAAGGTCAGCAGAGCATGGCAGGCTGCTGCACAATGACATGGCTACATGCAGGGTCCAAGTGTGCCATAAGCTAGAGACTATCCCCAAGGCTTCTCCTTATATACAGAAAGCAGACCACATCCCAAAGACAGCTACTCAGCTGCTTGTGGTAGATCCCACCATGGAGTTGATTGCCAGTCTCATCATGGGGAATAACTTCCACCAGCTACCCAGCCAGTCAACCAGGCCCAGCCAAGGTGACATACAAATTTAACTATCACAATGACCAAAGCATGAGATGGATTCTGGCCATTCTCGCTTCCAAGGAGCATTCTGGCTGCACCTCTTCCAGAACAGATTTGTTGGTCCTTTTAGCAGACCATGGTACTCTTAGCATTCTTCTCCAACACCACAAGTCAAGAGCATCAACTCTTCTTTGGTCTTCCTTATTCATTGTCCAGCTCTCACATGCATAAGAAGCAATTGAAAATACCATGGCTTGGGTAAGGTGTACTTTAGTCTTCAAGCAGATGTCTTTGCTCTTTATCACTTGAAAGATGTCTTTTGCCCAATGCAATACATCGTCTGATGTCTTGACTGCTGCTTCTATTGGTATTGATTGTAGAAACAAGTAATATGAAATCCTTGACAACTTCAATCATTCATCCCCCATGAAGCTGTTTGTTGGACCAGTTGTAAGGATTTTTGTTTTCTTTATATTGAGGTGTAATCCATACTGCAGAAAGATTTTATGGACAAGTAATGGACAAATGGTCATTAATCTTCATCAGTAAGTGCTTCAAGTCATCCTCAGTTTCAGTAAGCAAAGTTGTGTTATCTGCATATTTTATGTTGCTAATGAGTCTTCCTCCAATCCTGATGCCACATTCTTTTTCATATTTTTGCTTCTCGGATTATTTGCTCAGCATACAAGTTGAATAAGTATGGTGAAAGGATACAGTCTTGACACACTCCCTTCTTGATTTTGAGCCATGCAGTATCCCCTTGTTCTCTTTGAATGACAGCCTCCTGATCTATGTACAGGTTCCTTATGAGTACTATCAAATATTCTGGAATTCCCATTCTTCTCAATGTTATCTATAATTTGTGATGACCCACACAATCGAATGCTTTTGCATAGTCAATAAAACATAAGTAAACATCTTTCTGAAATTCTTTCCTTTCAGCTAAGATCCATCTGACATCAGTAATGTTATCCCTCATGCCATGTCCTCTTCTGAATCCAGCTTGCATTTCTGGAAGCTCTCTGTCAATATACTGCTGCAACCATTTTTGAATTATCTTTGGTAATATTTTACTTGCATGTGATATTAATGATATTGTTCGATAATTTCCACATTCTGTGGGATCACCTTTCTTTGGAATGGGTACACATGGATCTCTTCCAGTCAATTGGTCAGGTAGCTGTCCTCCAACTCTCTTGGCATAACTGAGTGAGTGCATCTGGAGGGGATCCGTTTGTTGAAACATCTCAGTGGGTATTCCGTCAATCCCTGGAGCCTTGTTTTTCACCAATTCCTTCAGTGCAGCTTCGACTTCTTCCTTCAGTACCGTTGGTTCTTGATCGTATGCCACCTCCTGAAATGGATGAAGATTGACGAGTTCTTTTTGGTACAGTGACTCTGTGTGTTCTTTCCATCTTCCTTTGATGCTTCCTTCATCATTCAATCTTTTGCCCATAGAATCTTTCAATATGGCAACTCAAGGCTTAAATATTTTCCTCAGTTCTTTCAGCTTGAGAAATGCCAAGCACGTTTTTCCCTTTTGGTTTTCTAATTCCAGGTCTTTGCACATTTCATTATAATAATTGGCTTTGTCTGCTCAAGCTGCTCTTTGAAATCTGTTTAGCTGTTTTATCTTGTCATTTCTTCCATTTGCTTTAGTTATTCTTCATTCAAGGGCAAGTTTCAGAGTCTCTTCTGACATCCATTTTGGTCTTTTCTTCCTTCCTTATCTTTTTAATGACCTCTTGCTTTCTTAATGGATGATGTTCTTGGTGTCATCTCACAATTCCTCTGGTTTTCAGTCATTGGTGTTCAATGCATCAAATCTATTCTTTAGATGATCTCTAAATTCAGGCAGGATATATTCAAGATATTAATTATCACTCGTGACTGGAATGCAAAAGTTGGAAACAAAGAAGAATCACCGGTAGTTGGAAAATTTGGCCTTGGTGACAGAAATAATGCTGGAACTCGTATGGT
>NW_006921763.1:3458455-3469426 GCF_000298275.1 Orycteropus afer afer
TTTTCCACCTCAGTCTGTGTTAGTTTAGGTAAGTAGTATGTTTCTAGAAATCTGTCCATTTCTTCCAGATTTTCAAATTTGTTGGAGTACAGTTCCTCATACTATCCTGATATTATCCTTTTTATTTGAGTTAATTTTGTGTGATGTCACCCATTTCATTTCTTATTCGTGTTATTTGTATTCACTCCCTCTTTTCCCTTGTTAAATTTGCCAGTGGTTAGTCAATTTTATTGATCTTTTCAAGAAACCAATTCTGGTCTTGTTGATTTTTTCTATTGTCTATTTGCTGTTTCATTGATTTCTTCTCGAATCTTGATTATTTCCTTTCTTCTGGTGACTGTAAGCTTTCCTTGCTGTTCTTTTTCTAATTGTTGGAGATGTTAGTGTAAGGTGTTGATTTTGGCTCTTTTTTCTTTTTTGATGTGTGCATTTATTGCTATAAATTGCCCTCTGGTCACTGCTTTTGTTGCGCCCCAAAGATTTTGATATGTTGTGTTGTCATTCTCATTTGATTCAAGGAATTTTTAACTTCATTTTTTGTTTCTTCAATTACCCAGTCATTTCTGAGGAAGGTGTTGTTCAGTTTCCATATGTTTGCTCTTTTTCCATTGATTTTCCTATTGTTGATTTCTAATTTAATAGCATTGTGATCTGAGAAGATGCTTTGCAGTATTTCAATGTTTTTAAATTTATTAAGGCTTGCTTTATGGCGTAACATATGGTCTATCATGGAAAATGTTCCATGTGCACTGGAAAAAAATGATATTGTGCTGTTGTTGGTGATGTGCTCTGCAGATAAGGTCAAGTTGGTGGATTGTATTGTTTAGCTCTTGTGTTAGACTGGGTTCTCTAGAGAAACAAAAACCAGCAAAGCTCATACATACATATATATATATATATATGGAGAGAGAGAGAGAGAGAGAGAGAGAGAGAGAGAGACTGTCATCCTAGGAAAATGGCTCACAAACGTATAGAAGCCGGCAAGTCCAAAGTCCCTGGAGCAAAGGTCAGGCTGGAGGCTTTTCTTAGCTTCTGCAACCACAGGGGGCTGAGAAGCTCAAGGCTGGCAGGCAGTACAGTCGCTGTTGACTCCAGCGAATAATGAATCCAAGATCTCCAGGCCGAATGGTGGACTGCTAACTCACGGAAAGTTGTAATCAGGACAACAGAATCCTGATCCACAGAAGAATATCTCTCTTCCCATAATGTCCCAGGATATCCTGGAAGCAGGCCACACCCCTAGGGAAACTCCCCTTGACAGATTGGTCGCTCAGAACACAGTCATCCAATCCCATCATGGGAACAACCATACAGAACAGGGGTCCAGCCAAGTTGACACACAGCTCCAACTATCACAGCTCTTCTGCATCTTTGTTGAGTTTCTTTCCAGTTGTTCTATCTGTCACTGAAAGTGATGTATTAAAGTCTCCTACAGGCATTTGACTGCTAACCAGAAGGCTGGCGGTTCCAACCCACCAGCCACTCCTCAGAAAGAAGATTGGGCTATCTACTTCTGTAGTGATACCACCTTGGAAATCCAAGGAGGGGTTGCTATGAATCGGATCTGACTTGATGGCAGTGTGTAGTGGTTGTCACTATGATTGTGGAGTCATCTATTTGCTTTTTCAATTCAGTTAAAGTCTGATTTATGTATTTTGGGGTCCTTTCATTGGGTCCATAGATATTTATTATGGTTATATCTTCTTGTTCAATTGATCCTTTAAGCATTATGTAATGTCTTTTTCTCTTAGGGTGGTTTTTATCTTAAAGTCAATTTTATCAGAAATTTATATTGCAACTCCTGCTCTTTTTTGGTTGTCATTTGCTTGGTATATCTTTTTCCAACCTTTGATTTTTAGTCTATTTTTGTCTTCGTCTCTAAGGTATGTCTCTTGTAGACAGCATATTGATGGGTTATGTTTTCTTAACCAATCTGCATCTCTGTCTTTTGAGTAGTACATTTCATTCATCAACATTCAGGGTAATTATTGCAAAGTCTGAGTTGGTTGCTGTCATTTTTTTGTGTGTTTTTCATGGTCTTCCTGGTTTCTTTGTTCCACATAATTTTTTGTGCGGAGCTCATTATGTTTATAAATCATGTTATCATTTTTCTTTTTTGCTATTGTTTTAGTATTTGTTAAATATTTGTGCTTGTCCTCTTTTTTATTGTGATGTGGAGCTTTACCATTTTTCTTTGAGGTTACCCTGTGATTTATAATTTTCTCCCTGAGTTTACAACAGTCCATTCTATCTTGCAACTCTCTTGATTTCCTCTCCATTTAGAAGTTCTGTAACTATAATTTTTCCCCCCTTTTCTGGTTTGTAGTTGGTTGTAGTTACCAATTGATGTCTCTGGTTCCCTGTTTACAAACTTTAAGCTTATTTTAGTTTGGATACTTCCATAGCTGTGTTGGTTTCTGGGTTATGTCATCTTGTGTGTTAATGGTCAGTTGTTGTTTGCATTTTTTTGGTTCTCTGTTCAAAGCATTTCCTTTAGTATTTCTTGTAAGGTTAGTCTGGTTTTAAGAAATTCCCTTAATTTCTGCTTCTCTGGAAATCTCCTAATTTCACCATCTTATTTGAGGGACAATTTTGCCAGGTGTATAATTCTTGGTTGGAAATTTTTCTCTTTCAGGGTTTTATATATACTATTCCATTGCCTTCTCACTTGCATGGTTTCTGCTGAGAAATCAGAGCTTATTCTTATTGGTTGTCCATTGTAGGTAACTCTTCATTTTTCCCATGCTGCTTTTAAGATTCTTTCTTTGTCTTTGGTTTTGATTAATTTGATGATGATATATCTTTCATGATGATGATTTTCTTTTGGGGTCTATCCTTTCTGCGGTTTGTTGGACTTCCTGAGTGGATATATTCTCATCTTTTATCAAATCAGGGAAGTTCTCTTCCAATAAATCTTGGACAATTTTATCAATGATTTTCTTTTTCTCTTCCTGTTCTGGAATTCCAATGACACATAGGTTATTCCTTTTGATGGTATCCCACATGAACCTTAGGCTTTCCTCATATTGTTTTGATCTTTTTTCTGATAGATCCCTTTCCAAAGAAGTATTCATATATTTGTTTTCCATCTCATTTATTCTGTCTTCCATTGATTCAATTCTACTCCTTTGCCTTTTGAATGTGCTATCTATTTCTGAGAATTTAGTATTAATCTTCTGGATTTCTATCTGTAGATTTTTTTTATCATTTCTAATTTTTCATTTATTTTGTCATTTTGTTTTTGTATTTTCTTCCAAAATTGTTTTAGGGTTTTGTCTGTGTTTTCCTGAATTTTGTCAGTGTTTTCCTTGATCTGTCTCTCAATCCTTTGAAGATACCTAAGTATAATTCTTTTGAATTCCTTATCAGGGAGTTCCAGTGCTGCTGCTTCTTCAGGGATGTGTTCTGGGTCTGTATTCTGGTCCCTTGTTTCTACTGCTTTATCTTGCTTCTTTGTGTGGACTGTGATGGTCTGTTGTCTCCAAGACATTGTGATGTTGTTGTATTTAGATCCCTGTTAACTGTTTGTGAAGAGCAGTTAAGGGTGAGTCAGTCTCTTCTTGGTGATTGTTTATTGTTGGCCATTTGGTGGTGAAGGAAGTGGTGGCTCTCAGTAAGTTGAGCTGCAGTAGGTGCAGGTGTGGTTGTGTCTTATGGGCATGGTTGCTGTCTCCCACTCAGTTAGACAAAAACAATGACTGAAAAACCATTAAAAAAAAAAAAAAAAAAGCAAGCAGACAAAAAGTACACTGCTTTAATACACAGGAAGAATGACCACAAAAAGAAAAAAGAAAAGAAAAATAAACCACAATATTTTGGGAGGGGGCAATAAGAGAAAAGAGGTAGAGTAGGAGAATAGTGAAGAAGAAAATGGGAAAAATGTTAAAAGAAAAAGAAGGAATGGGGAGAACCATGAGAAAGAAAAAATGGGAACCAGGACCAAGTAAGAGCGAAAAAGCCAAAGACTAGAACCTGGGAAGAGAAGAATAAAGAAGAACAATAAAAAGGATGAAAAATGATAATAATAAGTTTGAAACAGATAAAAACAAACAAACTAAAAAAAAAAAAAATCTGGGCAGGGCAGGGCACCCAGTCCCCCTTGGAGAACACAGACTGGAATGGAATGCCTGTAGGCCCAGAAGGTGGATGGGAGTGAAGTATGGCCACACCTCTGTTCACCAAGAGGGTGTGGGGTATAAGAGTAACAAGGGACTATTACACTTTTTCAATCATTTGTGTCTGGAATGTCCTGCAATCCCCAGAAAGTAGAGCCTATTCTTAGGTCCCTGGAATCTGAGAGAATGTTGTTGCTTTAAATATTCAGAATGGTTGAACTGCTTGTAAACATTCAAAATGGCTGCACTCTCTGTACAGCCAAAATTCCACAGCTCAGCCCATCTCCCTCTTTGCTGCCTCCCCTTTTAGTCACCAGCCACTAGTGTAGTCCTCCGTACAGCCCCTGGTTAGCAGGGCCGATTTGTAGGTTAATTCTTAGGTTCTCACACTGCTTGGCAATATCCAAGCTGTCCATGCTGTCAGGATTGCTGACAGTGTGCAGGTCCATATAGCTCCCTTTTCAGTGTTTTCATGTAGGTTCTTCTACTAGTTGGAGTTTAGTCCAGTTCCGTATCCTTCCTTTCAAAGCTCAGGGCTCCAGGATTATCTTCTGTATCTGCGTTAATTTGTTCACCCTTTCTTTGTTGAAGAAGCTCTGTGCAGTCTGTCTGCCTATTCTACCATCTTTCCCATTGTCCCCATTATTTCTGTACTGTCTGTATCTTTTGGGTACATTTCAGTGTCTTTCCTTTCCCCAGTGTTACCATGTTGGTCACACTCTTTCCATACCATTTCTCCCCTCACCCAAATCAACATGTGACCCCCTAAATAGTCTGAGATTTTAGCCTCCTCTTCCCTCCCACCCCCAAAGTGAGTTTCCTTCCCTGAATAAAACTTTTCTTGACTTTTTACAATATCTCTCCTTCTGTGATTGACTTATTTCACTCATCATGATGTCCCCTAAATTCATCCATGTTGTGAGATGATTTGTGTATTCTTCATTGTTCTTTAATGTTGCATAGTATTCCATTGTGTGGATGTACCATAGTTTGGTTATCCAATCATTTGCTGATGGGCATTTAGGTTGTTTCCATCTCTTTGCTACAGTGAATTGTGCTAGGATGAACATGGGTGTACATATGTCTGTTTGTGTCCTGTCTCTTATCTCTTTAGAGTAAATTCTTAGTAGTGGAATTGCTGGATCAAATGGCAGTTCTATTTTTAGTTTTTTTTAAGGAAATGCCATACCATTTTCCATAATGGTTGTACCATTTTATAGTCCCAACAGCATGAGAGTTCCAATCTCTCCACAGCCTCACCAGCATTTGCTATTTTCTGTCTTGCTGAACTGTGCTATTATTGCTGGGGTGAGATGACATCTCATTGTTGTTTTGATTTGCATCTCTCTAAAGGAGCTCTGGTAGCATAGTGCCTAAGGCACTTGACTGCTAACCAGAAGGCTGGTGGTTCAAACCCACCAACCACTCCTCGGAAGGAAGGTTGGGCAATCTACTTCTATAGTGATACTGCCTTGGAAACCCAAAGAGGGGTCACTATGAGTTGGGTCTGACTCAATGGCACATAATAACAACAATGACTAATGATTGTGAGCATTTCCTCATGTGTTTGTTGGCAACCTGTATATCTTCTTTAGTGAAGTGTCTGTTCATGTCCTTTGCCCATTTTTGAATTGAGTTATTTGTCTTTTTGATGTTCAGAGCAAAAAAAAATATTTTAATTTATCATGTTAGCAACCACATTGAATAATCTCTCTCTTTTCTTTCTGTAGACAATGATTATACAAAATGTTGTCATATGAAGAGGTAATCAAAGATGCGGCCAAAAATACATTGGAAGAAAGCATTATAGGTGTGTATTTAACTAAGAATCTTAGTCTGGGTTCTCTAGAAGAGCAAAAGACATTAAATGCATATACATAGATAAATACATAGAGAAATTTACTTCAACAAAATGGCTCATGCAATTGGGGGGACAGACAAGCCCCAAATCTGAAGTCAGAAAACATTCTGAAGACCTCTGCTGGCTCATGTGGTTGCAGGGGCTGATGAACCCAAAATCTGCAGGTCAGACATCTGGCAGGAGGTCTCTGCTATCTCATGGGGTTGCAGGGGCTGGCAAATCCCAAATCTGCAGAACCAGATGTCAGGTGGAGAGAAGGGTGCAGAGTTGAGAAAGAGAGCAAGTTTTGCCAATATATCCATTTATATACTAGAGTCAGGCCACACCCCCTAAGGAAACTCCCATTTCAACTAATTGGCTGCTCACCTCACATCACAAAGTGGAAGATGATTACATGGGGTCTGCCAAACCACTGAGAATCATAGCCAAATTGACATATAACATTAACCATCACAAACCAAACCAAACTCACTGCCGTCAAGTTGATTTGACTCCTAGTGACCCCCTCCTTAGGTTTCTGAGGTGGTATCTCTATGGAAGTAGATTGTCCAACCTTCCTTCCAAGGAGTGGCTGGTGGATTTGAACTGCCAGCCTTCTGGTTAGCAGTCAAGTGCCTTAGGCACTATGCCACCAGAGCTCCCATTAACCATCATGCTGTTCTTGTTGTTATGTACTTTTGGGTTGGCCTGACTCACAGCAACCCCTCCTTGGGTTTCCGAGGTGGTATCACTATGGAAGTAGATTGCCCAACTTTTCTTCTGAGGAGTGGCTCGTGGGTTTGAACTGCCAGCCTTCTGGCTAGCAGTCAAGTACCTTAGGCGCTACGCTACCAGAGCTCCCATTAACCATCATAGGCAGTTACTAAATAAAAATAATTGTTATTTTTATGTATTTTGTAATGGTTGTGGTATCTGATGACTTTTTAAATTTTACAAATTTCTTTTATCATTTTAAATAAATATTTACTCTCAAACCTAATTTTGCATTTGTAACTTGTGAAAACTTTAGGCCCTTTGAAACCTATATCTTTCCTTTTTCCATCCCTTCTATAACAATAAAGCCAGATTTTTTTAAAAAAGGTAGAATTTACAGAGCGTAAAATGCACAAATTTAAAATATATAGCTCATTGAATTCTTACCAATTTATGCAGTTATATAACCACCACTCATGAAGATACAAAATATTTCTATCACCCCAGAAGAAAAAAAACAAAGAAAACCTTTAGTATTTTCAGATTTGAGAAGATAATACATCCAAAAACTAAGAAGTTTGCTAAGAAAAAGCCCAAAATCAAAGAACACAAACAAACTCTTAGAGATAAAATCATGGCTGCTAAAATGCAATAGAGAGACTAGAAAATAAAGATAAGGAAGTCTCCCAGAACATTTAAAAAATAAAAAACACAAAGAGACGAAAAATATGAGAGAAAAGATCAAACATAGAGAACAACCAAGAAGAACAATCCAACCAGTAGGAGTCCAAGAAAGAAAGGAACTAGAAGGGAGGGCATTTGAAAAGAAGTAAAATTTCTAGACTTGAAGAACGCCATGACTATTTCAGACATGAGTTATTGACACAATGTCAGCAAATTGATAGTTGTTATCTCAGTATAATTTTCATTTTCATTTCTCTTATTGTGAAATCTTAAAATTTTGGGAAACAAATGCAATAAAACATTTAAAAGCTAAAGAAAAATAAAAAAGAAAAGAAAATGTTAAAAGTGTCTCTGCCCTTTGCTATCTATTGGTTCTAACTATTTGTTCCAGATTAGGTATGGAGAAGGAGATTACATTTGGTCATCATTATTCATTTATTTATTCGTCACTTACTCAGTGCTAAGACACGGGAGCACCAATCTTACAGGGAAGGACTGACTCCTATTATACATCTAACCAAGAAGTCTGGTGCTGCAATGGTTAAGAGCCTGGCTGCAACCAAATGATGGAAGTTTGAAATCACACAATAGTTCCTCAGGAGAAAGACATAGCTATCTACTCACATAAAGATTAAAGCCTGAAAAAACACATGGGGCAGTTATACTCTTGTCACATAGGGTCCTATGTGTGGAAATCAACTCAACAGCACCTAACAACAACATACATCTAGCCACAATGTAGTATTAGATGCACTGTCGTAGGTAAAATGAAGCAGCCATCTCAGGGTTTCTCACTGTTGTTAGCCCACAACTCTTTTTAATAACTATGGTATTTCATCCTGTACTCATTGTACTTTCTCAATCTGATGATTCATGTATTTCATTAATTCTCAAAAATTCTAGCCATTATCTTTGGAAATATTACATATCCCCATTTTCTTCATTCTTGCCTCCTATAATTCCTAGCAGTTTTCTGGTGGGAATTTCACATTTTTTTAACCATTCTTTAATATTTCTTCCTATGCTCTATTCTGTAAAATATCCAAAACTCTGTCTTCCAGTTCAAGAATTATCTCTTCCTTGTGTATAACCTGTCCTTTAACCCAACTTTTCAGTTTTAAATATATGACTACATTTTTCATTTCTGGTTGTTCTTTTCATACTACAGATATGCGCCTCTTAATGTCAGTTCAGTCAATGTCCTGACCAAACATATGTAGATGAGGTGGGAAAGAGGAGCTTGCTTGGAAAGGTGCAGGAGGCAGGTTGAGGTTAAATTTGTGGCTTTGAGGCAGCTGAGACTTGGCTATTGCAGTTGCGGCAGCTCAGCTACAACCTGCAGTCCTTGTGGCTAGGTGCCCCTAAACTGTGGTGGCAGTGGGCTATCATGGCTCTTGTGGATGTTGCTGGCACGTGTCCTGCCTAGCCATCTTGAAGGTCAGTGCCTGTGGTAAGACACTGAGCTGCTGCCACTCTCCTTTCTCCCTCAGGGCTTCTGATTCTAAACAGGCTCCCCGAGGGCTGCTCAAAGAGCACTGTGTGCCTAGAGACAGCCAACTGCAGGTGCAATTTTGCAAACCCCAAAGCTCAGGACACTAATGAAAAGCCAGAGCAGCTTCGAGGGGGTTTCTTTTATATAACTGAACAGACTCACTGCAGTCGAGTCATATCCGAGTCATAGAGACCTCTCTCTGGGTTTCTGAGGTGGTATCACTACAGATTCTACAGATGCTCCCAGGTAAGGGGTGAGAAGCAAAGTTAAGCCACAGCTCCCTAGAGCCAGGAAAGGGAGGGAGCAGAGCAGCCAGGGACCACAAGAGCGGCAAGATCCAGGTAAGGGGTGGGAGGCAGGCAGGCCCTAGCCCCCAGAGCCAGGTAAGGGAGGGAGCGAAGTGGCTGGGGACCACAAAGTGGCAGGATCCAGGTAGGAATTAGGTAAGGAGAGGACAGAGAGGTTTCCAACAGCTAAGTGAAACAAACTTGTCTGTCAGCTTGTCATCCTGTGGGACTTGCACTTTGCTGTGAGGCTGGAGGCTGTGTCACCAGTGTTTCAAATGCCAGCAGGGTTGCACATGGCACACAGGTTTCAATGCAGCTTATGGACTGAGACAGACTAGGAAGTAGGAGGAGGCCATCCACTTCTCAAAAATTGGCCAGGGAAAACCTTATGAATAGCAGAGAAACACTGTCTGATGCATTACTGTACAACTTTATAAATAGCTTGGAAATGTTGTTGGACACAGTGCAAGAAGATGAGCCCTTTGGGTCGGAAAGCACTCAAAATAGGACTGGGAAGGAGCTGCCTCATCAGAGTAGAATCAACCTTAATGAAATGGATAAAGTAAGTCTTTCAGGACCTCCATGTGCTGGCATGGCATGACTCAAATTGAGGAGAAAAAGCTGCAAACATCTATTAATAATTGGAACATGGAATGTGCAAAATTTGAAACCAGGAAAATTGGAAGTTGTCAAAAATGAAATGGAACACATAAAGATTGATATCCTAGGCATTAGTGAGCTGAAATGGATGGGTTTTGGGCATTTTGAATCAGGCAACCATATGATATACTATGCCAGGAATTACAAATTGAAGAGGAATGGCGAGGCATTCATCACCACAAAGGATGTTTCAAGATCTGTCCTAAAGTACAGTGCTGTGAGTGATAAGATAATATCCATATGCCTACATGGAAGACCCAAACTACTATTATTCAAATTTACACACCAAAGATGAGGAAATTGAAGATTTTTATCAACTATTGCAGTCTGAAATTGACAAAACGTGCAATCAAGATGTGTTAATTATCAGTGGTGATTGGAATGCAAAAGTTGGAAACAAAGAAGAATCACCGGTAGTTGGAAAATTTGGTCTTGGTGACAGAAAAAACACTGGAGATCAGATGGTAAAATTTTGCAAGACAAACTACTTATTCATTGCAAATACCTTTTTTCAGCAACACAAATGGTGGCTATATATGTGGACTTTGCCAGATGGAGTACACAGGAATCAGATTGACTATATCAGTAGCAAGAGGTGAGGCAAAAGCTCAATATCTTCAGCCAAAACAAGGCCAGGAACTGATTGTGGAACAGACCAGTAACTGCTCATGTGCAAGTTCAACTTGAAGTTGAAGACAATTAAAACAAGTCCATGAGAGCCAAAATATGACCTTGAATATATCCCTCCTGCATTTAGACACCTTCTAAATAATAGATTTGATGCACTGATTAACAATAACTGAAAACCAGAGGAATTGTGGGGTGAAATCAAGAACATCATTGATGAAGAAAGCAAGAGGTCATTAAAAATATGAGAAAGAAAGAAAAGACCAAAATGAATGTCAGAAGAAACTCTGAAACTTCCCCTTGAGTGAAGAGTGTTGTTTTTTTTTGTTGTTAAGTGCCGTTGAGTTGTTTCCGCCTCACAGCAACCCCATGCACAGCAGAACGAAACACTGCCCTATCCCGCGCCAGCCCCACAATCCCTGCTATATACTTGAGCCCATCATCGCAGCCACCATATCAATCCATCTCGTTGAAGGCCTCCCCCTCTTTCGTCGACCCTCCACCCTACCAAGCATGACATCCTTCTCCAGGGAATGGTCCCTTCTTACAACA
>NW_006921763.1:3474031-3485712 GCF_000298275.1 Orycteropus afer afer
GGTCAATTTCAGACTGCAGAAGTTGATAAAAATCTTCAATGTCCTCATCTGTGGCTTTGGTGGTTGGTGCATAAATTTGAATAATAGTCGTATTAATGGGTCTTCCTTATAGGAATATGGATATTATCCTATCACTGACAGCACTGTACTTCAGGACAGACCTTGAAACACTCTTTGTGATGATGAATACCACGCCATTTTTCTTCAAACTGTCATTCCCAGCATACTAGATCATATGGTTGTCTGATTCAAAATGGCCAAAACCGGTCCATTTCGGCTCACTAATGTTGAGGATATTGATCTTTATGTATTCCATTTAATTTTTGACAACTTCCAATTTTCCTAGATTCATACTTTGTACATTCCATGTTCTGATGATTGATGGATGTCTGCAGCTGTTTCTCTTCAATTTGAGTGGTGCCACATCAGGAAATGGAGGTCTCGAAATCTATACCTTATCCATATGAGTAAGGATGGATTTACTCAGATGATGCAGCTCTTTCCCAGTTCTATTTTGAGAGCCTTCTAACCTAACTGGACTATTCATAAAGTTGCGCGGTAATCTATCAGACAGTGTTTCTTTGCTATTCATAAGTTTTTCCTGGCCAATTCTTTGAGAACTGGCCAGCCTCTTCCTTCTTCCTACTCTGTCTCAGTGTGTAAGCTGGGCTGATACCTGTGCACCATGTGCATCCTGCTGGGTTTGAAACACCAGTGGCTCAGCCTCAAAACTCACATCAACACATCACCTCGGTAGGACAAACTGACAGACAAGTTTGTCTCCCTGTTGGAAACCTCTCTTACCACCCCTACCTTGGTCCTGGTGGCTGACTGCTCTTCTGTCCAAGTTCCTGGGCATTTTAATCCCCTTTCTCCTGTTCTCTCACCCTGCTGCTTTGGGCATGCCTGGGTTCCCTCTCCTCACCTGGATCCCTGAAGCTGACTGCTCAAATGACATATAGAACTGGGCAAAATAGCTGCAAAGGACCTCTTTCAAGTGTTGCAGAGCAAAGTTTTCTTCTTGAGGATTAAGGTGCACCTGACACAAGCATGGTATTTTCAGTTGCCTCATATGCATGTGAGAGCTGGACAATAAAGAAGGAAGACCAAAGAAGAATTGATGCTTTTGAATTGTGATGTTGGTGAAGAATGCTGAAAGGAACTAACAGATCTGTCCTGGAGGAAGTGCAGCTACAGTTCTCCTTGGAAGCAAGAATGGCCAGACTTCATCTTACATACTTGGTCATGATGTCAGAAGGAACCATTCCTTGGAGAAGGATGTTATGCTTGTTAAGGTGGAGTTTTGACAAAATAGGGGATGGCACTCAACAACATGGATTGACATGGTGGCAGCCGGGATGGGCTGAAATATAGCAGGGATTGTGGAGCTGGCTCAGGACTGTGTGGTGTTTCTTCTTGCTGTGCATAGGGTTGCTATGAGTTGGAGATTATTCACCAGCACCTAACAACCACAACAACAGTGTCCACTTGTTCTGTTTGAATGACAGCCCATGTACACATTCCTCATGAGTACAATTAAGTGTTCTGGAATTCCCATTCTTCTCAATGTTATCCATAATTTGTTATGTTCCACACAATTGAATGCTTTTGCATAGTCAATAAAGCACAAGTAAACATCTTTCTGATATTCTTTCCTTTCAGCCAAGATTCATCTGACATCAGCAGTGATATCCCTCATTCCACGTTCTCTTCTAAATCCAGCTTACATTTCTGGAAGTTCTCTGTCAATATATTGCTGCAACCATTTTTGAATTATCATCAGTAAGATTTTACTTGCATGTGCCATTAATGATATTGTTTGATAATTTCCACATTCTGTGGATAGGGAATATTCCATATTCTCATCAATACTTGTTTTCACCTATGTTTTTTATTGTTGTTAACCATGGTATTTTCAATAGCCTCATAAGCATGTGAAAGCTGGACAGTGAATAAGGAAGACCAAAGAAGTACTGGTGCATTTGAATTGTGGTGTTGGCAAAGAATATTGAAAATATTATGGACTGCTAGAAGAATGAGAAACATCTGTCTTGGAAGAAGTATAGCCTAAATACTTCATAGGAGTGAGATTGGTCAGACTTTGTCTCATGTACTTTCGTTACATTGTCAGAAGGGACCAGTCCCTGAAGAAGGATATCTTGGGTAAAGTACAGGGTCAGCAATAAAAGGCAAGATCCTCAAGGAGATGGATTGACACAGTGGCTACAATGATAGGCTCAAGCATAGCAAGGATTGTGAGGATGGTGCAGGACAGGGCAGTGTTCTGTTGTATAGAGGGTCTCTATGAGTCAGTACCAACTTGATGGCACCTAACAACACAACATTATAGCCATCCTAGTGGATGTAAACTGGTATGTCATTGTGGTTTTAATTTGCATTTCCCTGATCACTAATGATGTTGAGCATCATGTCACGTGTTTATTGGCCATTTGTATCTCTTTGGAGAAAGTCTATTCAGATCCTTCACCCATTTTTTAATTGACTTAACTTTTTATTATTGATTTGTGAGAATTGTTTGCATATTCTAGACACAAGTCCCTTATGAGATAAGTGATTTGTAAATATTTTCACCAATCTGTGTGCTGACTCTTCACTTTTGTTGGTGTCCTTTGAAGCACAAAATTTTTTAGTTTTGATGAAGTCTAATTTACCTATTTTGTTGCTTGTCCTCTTGGTGTCAAAGCTAAAAACCATGGCCTAATCCAAGCTCACAGAGGTTTATGTTTATGTATTTTTCTACGAATTTTATGGTTTTGGCTCTTACATTTAGGTCTTTGATCCATGTATAGTTAATTTTTGTAAAAGCATATATTTGGAAGTAATAGAAACTTAGTGTATTATTCTAAGTCTTCCAAGAAGTGGACATTAGGATGGGATGAAACATGCAAAAATTTTATTAAGGAAATGTCTATGAGAGAAAATGGGGGGGAGAAGACAGAAAATGCTGGGAAAGCAGTCATACCATAGTCATACTACTATAAGGCTGACTTACAGTGAAGAAAGAGAGGGGGAATGTAGGGTGGAAGCATCCTAGGACACTGTTAGTCCAAAAAGATTAGGTAAGACCATTGGGAAATCCTTGATCCAAAGCCAGGCACCAGAGGAGTTCTGGGTTTCCCAGGATCGGACCTGCTTTGATATCTCTGCCATACTCAGTCAGTAGCTGGGAGCAGCCCAGTGGGAAACACGACCTGAGGGCAAAGATAGTGAGAGATTTATAGGACAACAACAGGGGCCCTTGGTTAGGTGAGCTCCCTGGAGTTGGAAGTCTGAAAGGTCCCACACTTAGGTTTGAATCCAGCCTCTCACTCATTATGTGACATAAGTGAAAATGTCATTTAACCTTATGAGTCTCAGTTTCCTTGCCTTTTAAAAGGTTGTAATAAGCCTATCTTATTTTATAATATTAATAATGCACCGATTCCTTGTCCAGCACTTAGAAATCAGTGGCAACTAATAATAATAACTTTGGAAGAAAGGACTAACTTAAATTTCATTTTGTATAATACTTTGAAGATTCTTGGTTGGATGTGAACAAGTGGTTACTAATATCTCTCTCCTCCAAGATCTGACTTAAACACTACCTTTCTGGGGAAGACTTCCTTTGCCATTGAGTCAAAGCTAGTCACTCTTCTGTTTCCATAACATAGTGATTCTCAGCATAAGAAAGTAACTATAAGAATCTTTAGGGAGAGGAGCGTTTTGAAAAATATTCTGAGGTCATCATTGCTTTGATTTTATAAACCATTATAAATGAACACCAATTTTGATTTCCAAGACTGTGGTAGATGGAATAATTTTCCTATGAAAAAACTCCTATTACTTTTCATGTATAGCTGAGCTCAAAAAATTTAACAGAAATCTGCAGTAGGTAAAATGAAGTACAAACAAAACCATAGCAGTAAGTCGTCGAATAGAGACTGGTAGAACCCCCGAGACTATGGCCTCAGGTTATCCTTTGGGCCTAGAAATGAGCTCACTTCCATGGATTGGTTCTCAGCCCAACAACAGAGAGACCTACATGCAGAATACTTACCCCAGGGAGATGCACTCACCTTCCTTAGGGAGATGCACCCCTTAGATCAATCAGCCATGAGATATCAGAAGGGCAGCATTCACACAGAGGGAAAGCTAGATAGACACGAATGCACAGGTAAGAAGGGCACATGGAGGGGGTAGTCACAGGGAGGAGAGGGGAGGAGAGTTTTTTGTGGTTGGGGATTGTAATCAGGGCTGTGAAATCAAACATGCATGGACTGTTGAATGTAAAACAAACCTGCTTTATAAATTTGCACCCAAAGCACAATAAAAATAAAATAAGAAAAATAAGTTAAATTAAACAGGGGGAAGAAAAAAAAAACATAGCCGTAAACCCATGAACTGACTTGTAACTGCACTGTGGAGATATCTATGGATTAGGATTTTAGTCTGTGCCATGTGAGGAATTGGAATTGAGCACCACTACCACCCCCCCACACACACCCTGCCCAGCAACACACAGCCCTTTGAAGGGCTACTGCCACAAAGAAAGAATAGGCCAGAATGTATTCCATCATCAACACAGAGACAATGAGGAAAGTTCTTTGTTTTGACCTCAGCTCTGTGTGGGGGTTGGAGTGAACCTCCCTTGAAAATATGTAAACACATAATCCTCTTGCTGGTTTGTGGACAAAATATACATGGTCCAAGGCCCTGTAGCTAAGAAATAACTTGGAACTTGTTCTAGGATCCCTTCGGCACCTAGAAGAAGCAAATATGAAATCCCTTTGGAAGTCATGTCCTCATAGGGTTTTCACAGATAACTGCTGAAGATGAGTTTACACTCCAAAAGTACAAATTGCATGCAGAAACAATGCACCGTGTTTTGGTCACCTAGTGCCGCTCTAACAGAAATATACCACAAATGGGATGGCTTTAACAAATAGGTGCTTATGAAGCTAGAAGTCCGAGTTCAAAGTGCCAGGCTCTAGGAGCTGGGTGAAAGCCCCTCAGCCTTAGGCTTCAGCTCTGCCTCTTGCTCCTGGTCCACTGAAGCTAGAGGCATCTCCTCACTCAGGCAGCTCCTGGCTGCTGAGGCTCAAACTCAAGGTCTACAAGTGAAAGGCACAGTCCGGATATTACCAAACCACATGGCAGGCCATTGATTCAAGTCCATTAAAAGTCCCAAGATTGCATGGCAGGCTGCTGAATGAAGATTCGACTACATGCAGGATCCAAGTGTGCCAAAAAGCTGGAAACCTTCCTCAAAGTTGCTTCTTACATATGGGAAGCAGACCACATCCCTAAAGCAGCTACTCACTGTTCCAGTAGATTCCACCATGAATTGATTGCCAATCTCACCATGGGAATAACTAATACATCCAGCTGCTCAGCCACTCAGGCAGGCCCAGCCAAATTGACAACAACTTTAACTACCACACACCACAAACAAAATTCAACAAGAAATCAAACTTCCTCCCTAGAAATTCATCTAATAGATCCAGCAGATAGAGATTACAAAATCAAATTTAAAATAATTGTTGTTGTTATTTGCTGTCGAGTTGGACCTGACCCATAGTGACCCCTCCTTAGGTTTCTGAGGTACTATCACTACGGAAGTAGATTGCCCAACCTTCCTTCTGAGGAGTGGCTAGAGGGTTTGAACCGCCAGCCTTCTGGTTAGCAGTCAAGTGCCTTAGGCACTACACTACCAGAGCTCCTATTCAAAATAATTAAAGACATAAAATAATGAATCACAAACAAAAGAAAACAACAAGATACAATGAAAAAGGCCACAAATATAAAATATAGGTATGTGTCACTTAAAGTCCATGATATTTTCTGTAAATAGGACATTATGTGATTTGGATGTTGTGCAAACACCATATTATATACCATACATATGTTTGTATATAATTGATATATGTATATAAAAGTAGGGAGCTCTGGTGGTGTAGTGCCTAAGGCATTTGACTGCTGACTAGAAAGCTGGCAGTTCAAACCCACCAGCCACTTCTCGGAAGGGCAGTTGGGCAATCTACTTCTGTACTGATGTTGTTGTTAGGTGCTGTCAAGTTGTCTCCGACTCATAGCGACCCTAGCATAGCAGAACAAAACACCGTCCAGTCCTGAGCCAGCTCCACAATTCTTGCTATACTTGAGCCCATTGCCACTGCCACCATGTCAATCTATCTTGTTCAGGGCCTTCCCCTCTTTCGTCAAACCTCCTCCTTACCAAGCATGACATCCTTCTCCAGGGAACATGACCAAGTCTGTGAGATGAAGTCTGGCTATTCTCGCTTCCAAGGAGCATTCCGGCTGCACTTTCTCCAGGATAGATTTCTTAGTTCTTTTAGCACTCCATGGTACTTTCCAGCATTTTTCGTCAGCATCACAACTCAAAAGCATCGATTTTTCTTTGGTCTTCCTTCTTCATTGTCCAGCTCTCACATGCATATCAGGCAATTGAAAATACCATGCTTGTGTCAGGAGCACCTCAGTTCTCAAGGAGACATCTTTGCTCTTCAGCACTTTAAAGAGGTCCTTTGCAGCTTTGCAGATTTGCCCAGTGCTATATGTCATCTGATGTCCTCACTGCATCCATTGACGTCGATTGTAGAAGCAAGCAATGTGAAGTCTTCGACAACTTCAGTCTTTTCTCCGTCTATCATGGCACTGCTTCTTGGTCCAGTTGTGAGGATTTTTGTTTTCTTTATTTTGAGATGTAATCCATATTGCAGATTGTACTCTTCAACCTTCATCAGTAAGTGCTTCAAATCATCCTCACCTTCAGCAAACAAAGTTAGTCGTCAGCATATCGCAGGTTGTTAATGATTCTTCCTCCAAACCCGATGCCACGTTCTTCTTCACATAGTCCAGCTTCATGGATTATTTGCTCAGCATATAGATTGAATAAGTATTTTGAAAGGACACAACCCTGATGCACTACCTTCTTGATTTTAAACCATGCAGTGTCTCCTTGTTCTGTTTGAATGACAGCCTCCTAGTCTGTGTACAGGTTCCTCATGAGTACAATCAAGTGTTTTGGAATTCCCATTCTTCTCAATGTTATCGATAATTTGTTATGATCCACACAATCAAATGCTTTTGTACAGTCAATAAAACACAAGTAAACATCATTCTGGTATTCTGTGCTTTGAGCTAAGATCCATCTGACAACAGCCAGCAATGATATCCCTTGTTCCATGTCCCCTTCTGAATCCAGCTTGCACTTCTGGAAATTCTCTGTCAATAAACTGCTGCAACCATTTTTTAATTATCTTCAGTAAGATTTTACTTGCATGCAATATTAATGATATTGTTCGATAATTTCCACATTTTGTGGGATCACCTTTCTTTGGAATGGTTACAAATATGGATCTGTTCCAGTCAGTTGGCCAGGTAGCTGTCTTCCAAATCTCTTGGCATAGACAAGTGAGTGCTTCCAGTGTGGCATCCATTTGTTGAAACATCTCAGTGGGTATTTCATCAATTCCTGGAACCTTGTTCTTCACCAATTCCTTTAGTGCAGCTTTGACTTCTTCCTTCAGTACCATTGATTCCTGAACAAATGCCATCTCCTGAAATGGATGAAGATCAACCAGTTCTTTTTAGTACAGTGACTCTGTGTATTCATTCCTTCCATCTTCTTTTGATGCTTCCTGCATCATTCAATATTTTGCTCATAGAATCTTTCAATATGGCAACTCGAGGCTTAATTATTTTCCTCAGTTCTTTCAGCATGAGAAATGCCAAGCTGTTCTTCCTTTTTGGTTTTCTAACTCCATGTCTTTGCACATTTCATTATAGCATTTGGCTTTGTCTGCTCTAGCTGCCCTTTGAAATCTGTTCAGCTCTTTTATCTTGTCATTTCTTCCATTTGCTTTAGCTACTCTTCACTCAAGGGCAAATTTCAGAGTTCTGTCAAGTTGATTTTGACTCAGAGTGACTCCTCCTTGAGTTTCTGAGGTGGTATCTCTGCAGAAGTAGATTGCCCAATCTTCCTTCCAAAGAGTGGCTGGTGGGTTTGAACCCCCAGCCTTCTGATTAACAGTCAAATGCCTTAGGCACTATACCACCAGAGCTCCTAAAATAAGTCCATAGGGGCCAAAATACCACCTTGATTATATCCCACCTGAGTTTAGACTTGAAGAATAGAGTTGATGCATTGAACATCAGTGACCAAAGACCAGGTGAATCGTCAGATGACATCAAGAACATCGCACATGAAGAAAGCAAAACCCAAAAAAACCAAACTCACTGCCGTTGAGTCGGATCCGACTCATAGCGACCCCTTCTTGGCTTTCCAAGGCAGTATCACAACAGAAGTAGATTGCCTAATCTTCCTTCCTAGGAGTGGCTGGTGGATTTGAATCTCCAGCCTTCTGGTTAGCAGTCAAATGCCTTAGATACCATGCCACCAGAGCTCCTGAAGAAACCAAAAGGTTATTAAAAAGGCAAGAAAGAAAGAAAAGACCAAAATAGTTGTCAGAAGATGCTCTGAATCTCACTCTTGAACTGAGAGTAGCTAAAGTGAATGGAAGAAATGAAATAAAACAGCTGATCAGAAGATGTCAAAGGGCTAAGGAGCTCTGGTAGCACAGTGCCTAAGGCATCTGACTGCTAACCAGAAGGTTGGTGATTCAAACCCACCAGCCCCTCTGTGGAAGCAAGACTGGACAATCTACTTCCGTACAGATTCACCACCTTGGAAATCCAATGGGGATTACTGTGAGTTGGAATGGACTTCATGGCAGTGGGTTTTTTTTTTTTTTTTTTTTTGGTAGCTCAAGAAGACAAAGCAAAGTATTATAATAAACTTGAAAAGATCTGGAATTAGAAACCAAAAAGGAAGTATATGCTCAGCATTTCTCAAGCTGAAAGAACTGAACAGAAGGTTTAAGACTTGAGTTGCAATATTGAAGGATTATATGAGCAAAATCTGCTCATCTGTCAGTTTGGCCTACTGTGGTGACTTGTGTGTTGCTGTGAGACTGAAAGCTATGCCATCATGACTTCAAATACCAGCAGGGTCATCCATAGTGGACAGGTTTCAGTGGAGCTTCCAGACTTAGACTCGGAAGAAGGACAGGGCCATCCACTTCTGATAAAAGTTGGCCACTGAAACCCTTATGAACAGCAGTGAAACCCTGTCTGATATATTACTGGAAAACTTTAGGAATAGCAGTGAAGCATTGTCTGATGTAGTACCAGGAGAGGAGACCCTCAGTTTGGAAGGCACTGCCTCCCATGGACTGTTGGAATAAGTTTTATCATTCCAATATATCTATTCTGTCTTCTGTGGCTGGTATCTCATTGTGGTTCTGGTTTACCTGCCAGACTTAATCTTAATGCTCATTTTCAAATGGATTCAGATATGCATATGGGTCAGTTGGCTTCACTTCATCCTAGTTACTCCATGCAGTGGAATTTGCCCAAAGTGGTATTTCATGTTAGTGTACTGAAGTAATATTGTCAATTATTTCCTTTGCCATGCTTCTTCATGGGACAAGTTTATCTTCTGTGTATATTTCATTAGCCCTTTTCCTCCTTGTTATGGGTTGAATTGTGTCCCCTAAAACATGTGTCAATTTGGCTACATAATGATTCTCACTATTATGTAATTATCTTCCATTTTTTGGATCTGATGTAATTATCCTATGTGTTGTAAATCCTAACCTCAATGATATTATGAGGCAAGATTAGAGGCAGATATCTTAATGAGGCAGGATACAATCTACAGGATTAGGCAGTATCTTGAGTCAATCTCTTTTGAGATATAAAAGAGATTAAACAAGTTAGCAGAGATCAGAGGGACATCAGTACCAACAAGAAGGAAGAGCAGGGAACAGGGTGTGTGCTTTGGACCCAGACTCCCTGTGCTGAGAACCTCTAAGACCCAGGGAAAGACTGAAGCCAAAACACATGAGATCTCCAAGGAATGGTGGGCCACAGATGATGAAAAGGAGACAAGGACTTTCCTTCAGAGCTGACAGAGAAAGACTTCTCCTAGAGCTGATGCCCTGAATTTGAACTTCTAGCCTCTTAAACTGTGAGATATTATGATATTAATGATATTGTTCGATAAATTCTGCATTCTGTTGGATCATCTTTCTTTGGGATGAACACAATCCCATCCCAAAGAATGGTGATCCAACAATATCATTAATATCACATGCAAGTAAAACTTTGCTGAAAATAATTCAAAAACTGTTGCAGCAGTACATGGACAGGAAACTGCCAGAAATTCAAACTAGATTCAGAAGAAGACAGGGAATAAGGGATAATAATGCTGATGTCAACTGGATCTTGGGTAAAAGCAGAGAATACCAGAAAAATGTTTACCTGTGTTTTATTTACCTTGCAAAGGCATTTGACTATGTGGATCATAGCAAATTAAGGATAACATTACAAAAAATGAGAATTCCAGAACACTTAATTATGCTCGTGAGGAACCTGTACATAGATCAAGAGGCAGTCATTTGAACAGAACAAGGGGATACTGCATGGTATAAATTAGAAAAGGTGTGTGTCTAGGTTGTATCATTTCACTATACTTAATCTGTAGGCTGAACAAATAATCTGAAAAACTGGATTATATGAAGAAGAACATGGAATCAGGATTGGAGGAAGACTCATTAACAACCTGATATGTGGATGACACAACCTTACACACTGAACGTGAAGAGGACCTGGAAGCACTTACTGATGAAGGTCAAAGACTACAGCCTTCAGTATGGATTATATCTCAACGTAAACACACAAACAAAACTCTCACAATTGGACCAATAAGAAACGTCATGATAAATGGACAAAAGGTTGAAGTTGTCATGGATTCAATTTGCTTGGATCCATAATCAATGCCCATGGAAGGAGCAGTCAAGAAATGAAAGGATATATTGCATTGGGCTAATCAGCTGCAAAAGACTTTACTTTAAAGAGTAAAAAAGCAAAGATGTCACTTTGAAGATTAAGGTGCACCTGACCACAGTACGTTATTTTCAGTTGCCTCAGATGCTTGCAAAAGCTGGACAATGAATAAGGAGGACTGAAAAATTGATGCCTTTGAATTATGGTGTTTGCAAAGAATATTGAATAAGCAGATCTGTCTTGGGAGAAGTACAGCCCAAATTCTCCTTGGAAGCAAGAATGGTGAGACTTTGCCTCTTGTACTTCGGTCATGTTGTCAGGAGGGACCTGGGAGAAGGATATCATGCTTGTGAATTAGAGTGGGTCAGAGACAAAGAGGAAGACCCTCAAAAGAGATGGATTGATCTAGTGGCTGCAACAATGGCTTACTGCCGCCAGGTCAGGGGCTGTTCCTCTTGCCTTATTGCTGCGGCCAGGGAGGAGAAGCAGGTGCTGCTAGGTCGTTGTCTGTGGGTCCTCTGCGCCTCGGCCCCGGAGCCTGCTCTCACACGACGTGTGCGCCTTGCTGTGAACGCGTTTTCAAGCGCGGCACAACCCACCCACCCTTTCGTAGCCAGCCGGGCGAGGGGACAAGCTGGGTGGTGGGCCGAGTACCTCTCCTGGGCCAGGTATGCAGACTTGAGGAGCTCACCACCGGTTATTTTTAGCCAGTAGCTGATCTTCCCCCTTAGGCCGACAGGCCAGAGGAGGCGGCGAGCAGAGGGAGCTCCCGGAGTCTCCGCGCTCGCTCCCGCGGGGCCTCCTCGCGCGGC
>NW_006921763.1:3485812-3490060 GCF_000298275.1 Orycteropus afer afer
CGTATCACCGACACAGGGTGGGGGCCCAGGACTCAGTGATTGAAGCCCCGCTTTGCTAACACAGCCTAACCCCAGAGCCTGAGTGTCTGGAGACGCCTGGATGGTGCTCTCCCGCCGTCACCCCCCCATCCTAATGCTCCGGGATGTACTAAGTCCGCGGCCACGATCCGCACCCGCAGGAGCGCTTCAGGGTCCCTACCTCCGCGCAGTTTCTGGAAAAAGGGAAAGGGGCGTTCTCCGCCTGAGGAAGGGCATATTTCCTCTGCTTGCTCTAGTTGGGGTTAGTGATCTCAACTCTACCTTCTAAAGTGGGGTGGTCAGCTGAGAGGAGGAGGGACTTTTGAGGGGCCTAGAGCTTCTCTAAGCCCTCTTGAGGACTTTGCGTTGAGCAAGGCGCAGAGCTAAGGGAATGCTCAAGGCTGAGAGGGAGAAAAGTTTCTCTCAGTCCTCGGCCTCAGCCTCTAGGGATGGCGACGGTTAAAATGGGACGTTTCCCTTCCACGCTAGTTCCCCGTGCATCCTCTCGCGCACCTGGTTCATTAGGGATCGCGAACCCTGCGCCCTAGGATTTTCTGCAATCCGGGTGCACACTGTCTGGAGGTGTGCTGCAGGCTTGAGACTTGGTCTTGGTCTGGGAAAGCGTGCTCTTAAAATTAATGCCGAGGACAGTGGGATGCAGCCCCGAGTCCAGGGAAAAAGTGAATAGCGAGATGTAACACATGGAATTAGGGCAGACATTGGATTCGGGGACAAAACTCCGCGTCTGGAGCACTAAGAAAACATAAAATCCGTGTCCAGTGGAAATTAAAAACCTGGTTGAAGATGGGGGCTGCTCCTCGGCCCGCATTCTCACTACCCTCATAGAGGTTCCGAGTCCTTGTACTCCTCTGTACGCGCCCCTTCTTTGCTCTCCGGTCGGCCAGCGATTGGCGGCCGCCAGAGTCCCAGCAGCAGCTAGGTGTCAGGCGAAGCCCAGAGCGCGGAGCGCGGGGAAGGGAGGGGAGGGCGGGCGGGCGGGAAGGGGCGGGGAGCGCGCTCCTGCGGCGGCGGCGGCGGCGGCGGCAGTCCTCATCCCGGTGGCCCAGCGCTAGAGCGGACGCGGGGCTTCGCAAATGGCTTGTCCCGCCCTCAATCTGGAAGCTCTTCAGCCTCTGCAGCCCGAGCCGCCCCCCGAGCCGGCCTTCTCTGAGGCGCAGAAGTGGATCGAGGTAGGTGACCTCGGCTGGCGGGCGGCCTTCCAGGGGCTCCCGGACCCACTGACCCGCGCGTGCTGGGACTGCGGGTCCAGCCGCGCCTCTCCTGTGTTTCTTTTGCCAGTTGCTCGGATCACCCGCCCGGGCCCTTCTGGCGATTTGGTATTGAAGACCCGGGCCGAGGTGGGCGCGAATGGGGGGCACTGCAGTCTAGCTGTGCGCGTGAGGACAGGAAGCGGTCCCCTGCACCTCCATCTCTCCTGCCGGCCCGCGGTGCAAATCTCAGCTCCCGCGGCTTCCAGGCGCTGCCGGAGGACGCGCAGTCAGAGCAGAAGCGCTGCAAGGGCGCAGGAAGCGTGAACCCCCAGAGTACTTGCTGGCGCCGCATTGTAGGGCGTCCCCCGGTCCCACATTCCGCCTCTTGGCCCCCTCTCCACCCCTCTGGAGCGGAGTTGGCAGAGTCTGCACCGAGGCGCCTACCCACTGGAGCTTCTTGCGGTATTCCTGGCAAGCGTCAGGTGTGAGGCTGGCCCAGCACACAAGGCCAGGGGAGCTTGCGAGACCCACCTGCGAGCGCGCCATCCGCATAGACACTGCCCAGCCATTGGCAGTCCTTTCTCCATCCTAGAGGCCTCAGGGTAGGCTCCGTGGTACCTGGCCTTTTTTGGCATAAGTCACTTCTTAAGTGACTCGGTGGCAGGCCAGGGAAATCACTGGAGCTCTCGGATCAGTCCAGGAAGCTCTGTCTGGGTGATCCTGATTCACGATGCCTATCTGTAGATGCACCTCGCTTGCCCTGCGCTCCCGAAATGACGTGTCTCCCGGGGTCAGGACTCCTGGAGGGCATGAGGGCGAAAGGTGAGCCTCTCTTCCGGTGCGAGAAACCTCTGCTTCGCTGGGCGGCCTTTCTTGAATCTTAGCGAAAGATGAATTTGACCCGTTCTCCCAGTGACAGCCCTCCTTGCCTGTAAGTTCAAAGGAGGAAGTGTACGGCTAAGTCAGTATTAGGAAATGGGGAAGCCTCTTAGTACTTAGTACTCAGACTGCCACTTAGTGACACCCCCCTGTGGCACCACAGATCTCAAGATGTTGCTGAGCTAATGCGGCGAGGGTGCTACTGATTTTAAACCTGCTGAGGCGCCTGCTGAAATCACCCTCGATGCTGCAGCCAGAGGCCTGGCACCCTAAGGGTTAACTGGCTTCATGCAAGCTAGGATGTTACTTAGAGTTTGTGAGACATCTATTTAAAACTAGGGTTAACGAATCAGAAGTGTTAACTGGAAGCTTATTTCTAAACGCCCCAAGCCAGTCTTTGATAATTTGATAGCTCGAGACCAGATGAGAAAAAGACCTTACTCTGTATTTCTGATATGTGGCTGGCACAGTTTGGGTTGTGACAGGTGCTCTCTCTCTGCTGCATACTGGGACTCAAAGGATACACAGGAGACATTTGTGGACACTGGCTTAGCGAGGGGTTGGATAACTATTTGTCAGATTTTGGAACTTTAAGTTCTCAGGGGGAGATTTTGGAGGTGGATGGGGGATAGGGGAGAATGTACCAGGAGAGAAATTTTAATATTCTTGATGGCAAGTGATTTATTCCCACTGTTCTTAATTGTGAGGGGGTTGGCAGAGTTCACTTGAAACAATGTATTCTGAAGTGTTACATACCACAAAGTGCACAAATCTTAAGTGTTCACCTCCATGAATTTCGACATGTATATCCTACCATACCCCAGCACCCAGATCAAGATATAAAACATTTCTTTCAGCCCAGATGATTGTAGTCTGCTTTTAAGTGGTAGTATATTCCAGGTCAAATATTATGCAGTACAAACAGCCTAGTTCCACAGGTTATTTTTTTAAAGAAGTTCTTTTAGAAAGTAGCTCTGTTAGGGCCTGTAGTCAGCCGTCCATTATTATCCTTGATACTTTACCATTTCTACCAATTAAAAAAATGTTAAAACTGTAATGGGGCGTGTGTGCTATAGGACTAGGCAGCCGTGCGACGGCCGAGTGCATTATTAAAGCGGCCTATCCCCTTTCAATTGTGGAGTTCAGTTTCTCGGAAAGGAGAGCTTCCCCTCTCAGACTATATAAAAAGATACTTGCTCCTGGGAAAAATAAAGACTGCCCCCCCCCTTCCCGTAGGTTCCTCTTGAAATGTAAATGCTGTGTCTGCAAACTTGGGGAACCCGGGAGTTGTAACAGATGGTTTGTGCCTAGTTGCCCTGTGAACAAAGATTTCTTGGTTAATATAGCAATAAGGTAGTACTTAGTGCGTGCTAAATTCCCATGGGGATTGTTATCTTGAGACAATTGCACCTCCTTTAGGGGCCGCTTTGTCTTTCAGCAACATCCTCATTGGTAGGGCTTTGTTTTCCACTTGTGTTCAGTGGTGATTAAATTTCCCAAAGGCTGTTTTTTTTTTTTTTTTTTTTTCCTTCTTCTTTTTGAGTAGTCAGGAATTTTACCCTTTCAGAAAAATGCTCCCTCGGGTGCAGCAGGTTAATAAACAAACTTTACTGTTGGTCTCTTCTCCTCAATTCTTGGCCTTCCTGGAGTTGTGGATTGGTCAAAAAAACGTTCATTCTTAATAAAGGCTCAAAGAACAAGCTCTGGGAGATAACTTGTTAGTGAGGAATTTCTCGGCCTGCAGCCTTGGCTATTTGAGGACTGTTACTGGGCAGGAAATATGGCCTGGGAACGGAGCTCCCACCCCACTCTACCCCTAACTTCTGCCATAGCTGGCAAAGGTGAAAGCCCCAATGGAGTTTTAGGCTCACTCTGGTCACCGACCTGTGGGAACAGATCATGTTGCTTGATAACACTTCCAGTGACTTTTTATAGCTGTAGGAGCAGGCTGCCTGTCTTAATGTGGGTTTGGGGAGATTCCTAAAGTAAACAGCAAATTTTAAGAATTAACTGACTACTAATAGGTAAGGGAGGAGCTCTGGTAGCATAGTGGCTAAGGCACTTGACTGCTAACCAGAAGGCTGGCGGTTCAAACCCACCAGCCACATCACCCGCCCGGGCCCTTCTGGCGATTTGGTAT
>NW_006921763.1:3490276-3498216 GCF_000298275.1 Orycteropus afer afer
AACCCAAGGAGGGGTCGCTATGAGTTGAGGCTGACTCAATGGCACATAACAACAACAGGTAAGGGAGTGATGAACTTCCTTCCATATTCCTTTTCTAAAAGATCTTCCTAAGTAAGGGGATAAGTATAAACCAAAAAAACCAAGCCTGTTGTGATGGAGTTGGATTCATAGGTAACCTATAGGACAGATTAGAATTGCCCCAGAGGGTTTCCAGTGCTGTAATCTTTATAGAAACACACTATAGCCCACAAAGCAGCCCGCCACATCTTCCTCCCATGGAGTGCCTGGTGGGTTCCAACCACTCACCTTTTGTTAAGTAGCCAAGCGCTTTAACAAAAGGGTAGCTATAAACAAAATAAGCAAAAAACCCAAAGCCACTACCATCAAGTTGATTCTAACCCTATAGGTCAGGGTAGAAGTTCTCCATAAGGTTTCTGAGGATGGAAATCTTTTTGAAAGCAGACTGCCTCATCCTTCTCCTGGAACAGCTAGTGGGTTTGAACCCCCAACCTTTTGATTAGCAGCTGAATGCTTTAACCGCAGCGCCACCAGAGCTCTGTAGGGGTAAGTATAGATGGTGGTTAAGCGGTCAGACTTTGGAACTGGGGTCCCTGGGTTTGAATCCTGGGTCTGTTGCTGTCCAGCTATGTGACCTTGGCCAGGCTGCTTCTCCTCTCCTTGTCTCCAACTATTTGTCTTTCAGAGATAGTTCTAGTTGTTACTAATAACAACAAAAATAACAAGAGATTTAGTTGAAAATATTTGTGAAACATATTAATAATAGCTCATCTACTTTATAGGAGTCCTGTGAAGAGCAAAATTAATATTGTTAAAATGCTTAGAATACTGCCTAAAACTTAGCAAGTGTTGAGTAAGTGATGGTTAGTAATCATTACTACCCTTAATGTTACTTCTGCTACTACGTTTACTACCATTAGCACCATCACCATCATCAACACTACTGTTATTGCTATTGTTAATAACAACGAGGGCTGACTTTTTTTTTTTTTTTTTTTTTGAGGGCTAATTTTTGAAAGAAAATCTTTGGAATCCTAAATTTCTAGTGTAAAAGTATAATTCACTTCCTCACTGATCTCATTCTTTTATGACACCTTGTTGTTGTTGTTATGTGCTGTCGAGTCGGACCCAACTCATAGCGACCCCTCCTTGGGTTTCCGAGGCAGTATCACTACGGAAGTAGATTGCCCCATCTTCTTTCTGAGGAGTACCGGTGGGATTAACTTAATATACCTGGACTAGAAAGGAAGTAGATGCTATGTATTACTTGAAGGAGCTCTGTGGTACACAGGTTAAGTGGTCACAGGCCAGCAGTTTGAATTCACCAGCCCCTCCTCAGGAGAAAAGACTTGGTGATATGCTTTCATAAAGATTACAGTCTAGGAAACCCTAAGGGGCATTTCTACTCTGTCCTGTAGGGTTGCTGAGTTGGAATCAACTCAACTCACAACAACAACAACAACAACATATATTACTACAACTTGGATGAAAAGTTATCATGAGATCAGAAGAAAACCTGATCCTGGTAGTCCATTAAGACTTAGAAAAGTATTCCTCAATTTTGTGTTGAATATGTAATTCTAACATATAATCTTCGTAAGCAAACTCCAAGCAGAATGTTCAATGCCTCTCTTCTTGCAGACCATCCAATGTTAAATCATCGTACAAATAGTGACTGCCTGATTATTCATCTCACATGCAGTGGTGCTTTGTTCACGGCAGTTGTGCCAACTCCTTCTAGGAAAAAGAATAATTCTCCATTTATTTTCCTTCCTCCTTCTCTCCCTTCCTTTTTTTCCCCCTTATGATGGTGTTTATTGAGCTACAAGCATTTGTTAGCAGGTGATTCTAATTTTCCTGATTTCCCTCCACTCCCTGGCCTCTCCACCCACACCAATAATTATCTACTCTAATCTGTAGTTCTTCTCTTCAATGCCAAACACTTTCGAGACAAACATGTCCCTTGAACTTGGTTTAATTTGTGATTTGAAACAGACTGGTAGGCCTTTAGGGAGGATTGGAAGTGTTAACCCCACTCAGCCTTCCTTCTCAACTTGAGAAGCTGCTGGACTCCTCCTTTAATCAGCATGCTCGTAGGACTTGGTTATGCATATAATCTTATTTGTGACCTAATCCGTATTTCACATGAGTGGGAACTAGTGCTGGAAGGGATCAGGTTGTCATTTTGGGTCATTTCTCCCTGCCCACATGGAATTGCTTTCTTATTCAACGGGGACCTGATTCTGAAGATTAAAAGCACTGACGGTACCTTAGCGTTCCAAGACGAAATATGTTGTATTGTTTTGCAGGAGGGAATATTTATGAGTGGCCTTTGAGATAATGTAGCATTTAGTGGCCAGTAATGTATGGCATTTGTGATGTAATGATAAATGTGAACATACGCCATAAGTTATTTAGTCATTTGATTTCCCCACATCTGTAGGGACTTAATACATCTTTTTATTACAACAAAGATTTAACTTTCCAAATGGTCCTCCAACTCTGCATGAAGAACTGAGGAAGAGGAAGAAAAAGAAAAACCTTTCTGGCTAGATCAAGAACAGAGTCATCGTCTGAATAGACATGTAAATTAGAGCAGGCAGCATCTTTCTCACAAGGACACTTAAAGAGTCTGGCTTGTTTGTATACAAGGGCTGCTGTGATACAGTGCTGTCACATGGTAGGAGAATAGTGATATCCCACAGATTTGGGGAAAAGGGAAATGGTATGGGAGGTGGAGCTGACACTTCTTGCCCCAGCATCTCCCTGGAAACTGAGTTAGCATCAAGTGAGCTCCAAATGGGCAGACTGAGCGCTGGCCACCAAGAGGGGGTAGGGTGGGGCATGTGTTCCCAGCAACTGGCTTTCTTGGCCCCTGCTCTGGGCTGATGGATGACAATGGAACCATGATGCAGACATCTGGCCATGATTCTGTGGGTGGCAGTCAGTGCTAGGTGGGACTAGGCAGCTCTAGGAGTTCTGTAAATTGGCCTGGCAGCTTCTTTTCTTGCTTTGGACCATTCTGAAGCTTAAAAGTGTCATAGCTATGGGTAATGACGTGATGATGATGTTGACAAATGCTACTGTTTATTGAGTGCTTATTATGTGCCATGCACTGGGCTAAAATCTTTGTATACATTAATCCTCTATAAAACTAGCTACTGTCAAGTCAAGGAGCCCCAGGGGTGCATTGGTTAAGGACTTGGCTGCTAACTGCAGGAGCAAGATGTGGCTGCTTCTATGAAGAGTACAGCCTTGGAAACTTTATGGGGGAGTTCTACACCATCCTATGGTATAGCTATGAGTCAGAATCAACTTCATGGCAATGGGTTTGTTTTTTTGGCTTTACTGTTGAGTTGATTACAGTTCATGATGACACTATGTATGTCACAGTAAAACTAGACCCCATAGGGTTTTCAGTGACTGATTTTTTGGAAGTACATTACCAGGCCTTTCTTTGGAGGCACTTTTGGGTGGATTCGAACCTCCAACAGCTAAGCTTATTAACCATTTGCACCACTGAGGGACTCTATAAGTACTCTCTCTGATTAGCCTCATTTACAGATGAAGAAATGAAGGCTGTGAGAGATTAAGTACCTTGCCCAATGTTACAAGCTAATAAGTGACAGAGCTAGGATTTTAATTCAAAGCATGCGTGTTTTTTAACTTCTGTGAATATATACATTCATATTCCAAAATTTAGGGTTGAGGAAATTGGGTCTTAGAAAGAGTTAGGGAACTTGTCCAGGCTCAGTAAGTAAATGTTAGAGCCAGAATTCAGCCCAGGCTGTCTAACTTCACAGCCCTCATTATCTGATCCCTTTTGTTGTATAAAAATTCCTCTGAGGTCTGAGCGTTGTTTCTGTGACTGTGTACAGGTTGCCCCTCCTCCATCCCGGATGGGCGCATTATGCAGATTTCAGAAGTTGTGGCTCCCTTTGTTGTTGTCCTTAGTTGCTGTCAAGTTGGTTCCAACTCATGACAACTTTATAGATAACAACAAAATGTTACCTGGTCATGGTCACTGGCATGTTAGAGCCCATTGCTGTACCTTGTCGCTTTCCCCAGCAGGACTAAGAGTTCTCACTTGGACAGACTACTTCAGTGTTACCTTGGTGGGGTATAGGTGGACAAGCAGGTGATGGCCCTCAAGTGAGAAGAACCGGGCACCTCATCATTGCTTGCTGGCTGCCTTCAGACCTAAAGTTTCTAAGCTGGAACCAGACTCTGAGGTTGTAAGTAGCTCAGTGCTGCTAGAATCTGTTTTCTTTCTCCTGTTGTTCCTGCTGTAGCCCCCCTGTCACTCCACTGAAGTTGTATTAGGGCAGATGGCAGGTAGATAAGTAATTAAGTCCTCCCCACCCTGGATTTTTGCGTTTTTCATTGTGATAAAATATACTCAACATATAATTTGACATTTTACCCATTTTCAACTACACAGTCCAATGGCATTAATCATACTCACAATGTTGAGCAACCATCACCACTGTTTGTTTTCAAAACTTTCTCAGCACCCCAAACAGAAGCCCTGTACCCATTAGGCAATAATTCCCCATTCTCCCCTCCTCTCAGTTCATGGTCACTACTAATTTACTTTCTGTCTCTTTGCATTGTTCTATTCTAGATATTTTATAAAATGATATTTATCCTTTTGTGTCTGGCTTATTTCAAGGCTCATCCATGTAATAGCAAAGACCAGCGCTTCACTTCTCTTTAGGGCTGAATATCCCATTGTGTGGATAGACCACATTTTGTTTCTTCATTACTCTGTTGATGGACCCTTGACCTTTTGGCTATTGTGAATAATGCTGCATTGAACATTGGAGTAATTAGTTTTTTTGTTCATTTTTTTAAAAAACTGATTCATTATCTTAGATTTCCTTAAGAGAGCAGGCATTCTAGAATACTTTATGTTTATTGTATTAGGGATCCTGGCTCTCCTGTCATAGCTTTACCTTTGGTAAAGCCTGGTCCATAGTGGATGTGAATGAATAAGTAGTCCCTGAGTGGTTCTTACTATTTGTTAATGGAGAAGGTACATTATTTCATGCCTTTATGTTCCCCAGAGCATTTGGGTAAGGACTTGAGACCTCTGGGATCTGCTTGAGTTCGCTCTCCAAAAAAGTGTGGCAAAGGACATCTCTTCCCATAGCTTATGTGTTTAAGTGCTGTCAGCACACCTATCTTTGGCCTTTACCACAGTTTCTTCGGGAGCTCTGGTGGTGTAGTGCATAGGGCATTTGGCTGCTAATCAGAAGGCTGGCAGTTCAAACCCACCAGCTACTCCTTGGAAGGAAGGTTGGGTAATCTACTTCCGTAGTGATACTGCCTCGGAAACCCAAGGAGGGGTCACTCTGAGTTGGGTCCAACTTGACGGCAGTGTGTTTGATTTTTTAGAGTTCTCCCATCTGAACAAGATTTCATCTGGGAACAGTTTTGTTGTTGAGTTCAGCCAAGAGGCAGGTTCTTCTAAGAGAGGAAGAATACCTTGAGACCCTCTTGCAGGTTTCCAGGTCCCATCCTGAAGAGCTGAAAGGTCTGAACCAACAGCTCTGTGACTTCTGGGAAGCTTGGCTTGTAGTTGGCATCCCTGGCACCTGCATTCCACTCTATCTCTGGCCTTTATGTGTATGGTTGAAGGCTGGATTGTTAACACTGGTTGATTTTTGGCTAAACTGCCCTTATGGGAACTAGATTTTCTTTTCAAGCCCACTTCACAGTTCTGTGATTTTAAAAACTGTTCTTATAATTTTATAAACTTTCTCCTTATTTGTTGTGAAGGATGTGTGTGTGTGTGTTTACATCTTAAGCAAAAGTATTAGATATGAATTTATTTATTTATTTTTGTGTGGGGAAGGTGGGAAGCAGGATGACTTTGGTGCAATTAAATGAGGAAAAGATAATAGAGCTTTGTTTTTAAGTGGCTGAGAGATATAAAAATAACCCAACTAGAGGGTCAGTGGTGTAATGCCTAAGGCATTTGACTGCTAACCAGAAGGCTAGTGGTTCAAACCCACCAGCCACTCCTTGGAAGGAAGATTGGGCAATCTACTTCCCTAGTGATGCTGCCTTGGAAAGCGAAGGAGAGGTTGCTATGAGTTGGATCTGACTCAACGGCAGTGAGTTTGGTTTTTTGCTAGAGGGTTAGTTGATGGTATGAAAAAGAAAAAAAAAGTCTTAAAAAAAACCAAACACACACACACAGAGGAATAATAGACTATTGGAAAGGCTTTTGCCTGGACGTGGGGAGATGTTGTATCTTTCTCTGCGAGGAAGAATGATGTCATGGAATTCAGTTCTGCTGTGGTAAAATTCCACGTTTGTGATGTTGAAAACAACACTCCCAAAGGGATGTTCTCATGCATCTAACCCTGATGGGATGGTCATTCAATCTCAGGGAATTATTTTGGCATGGTGTTGTTAGGTGTAGTCCATCAATCTGACTCATAGGGACCCTGCGTACAACTGAACAAAACACTGCCTGGTCCTGCAGCATCCTCACAATTGTGGCTGTGTTTGAGCCCATTGTTGCAGCCCCTGTGTCAAACCATCAGCTGTTTCTTCTTATTTTGAGTTGTGCTGCATCAGCAAATGAAGATCTTGAAAGTTTTACTCCATCCTTGTCATTAAGCTTGACTCTACTTTGAGGATGCAGCTCTTCACTCGTTGTGTTTTGAGTAGGTTCCAACCTGAGGGGCTCTTCTTCCAGCACTATATCGGACAGTGTTCCATTGCTGTCCATAAGGTTTTCAATGGCCAATTTTTTGGGGAAATAAGTTGTCAAACTCCTCTTCCCAGTCTGTCCCCACGTGTAACCTTGCTGGTATTTGAAATACCAGTGGCATAGCTTTCAACATCACAGCAACATGCAGGCCACCACAGTACAACAAACTGACAGACAGGTTAGGTGCTGTAGTGATATAATGTGTGTCTTTTTGTTTTTAAACTCAGACTATCAGCAAGACTGTATCTTGTTTGGGACCTTAGGAACAAAATGTTGGTTAGGCTGAAAAAACGCCATGTTTCCACTGGCCTGTATTCTACCTTTGATAGTTACCCTGGTAACTATTGTAGGATGCAGTTTCTCCTACTGGTCAATCTTAGAAGCTAGAGACGTACCACACCCATCTATCCCTAAATAGCAAGTTAGGAGGCCATGTAAGAATAGAACTGCACTTGCATTTTTAATAAAGGTCAAGGGCAGAAGGGATTTGTGCCTTTTTCACTTCCATAATCCAACGCTGTTATCAAAAAGCCGCAGGCTTATTTTTCAGCAAGTGGGCCTGCACCCAGTAAGGAACTGAAGTTATATTTATTGTGATGAGCGCTTAAGTATCCTTTCCTCTTTTAAAAAAACATTAAAAAGCCACACTGGTTCCCATCCATCAGTTGATTCTGACTCATGGAAACCCCATGTGTTACGTAGTAGAACTGCCAGAGGGTTTTCTTGCCTGTAATCTTTAAGGAAGTGGATTGCCAGGTCTTTCTTCTGTGATGTTGCCAGGTGGTTTCAAACCGCCAGTCTTTGTTAGTAGCCAATCGTAAATCATTTGTGTTATCCAGTGACTTTTTCCTCCCTAAGAAATACTTTTTTCTTTTAAAAAACTTCAAACAATTAAAAAAAAATCCTGACAGGAAATTGAATGAAGCTGGGATAGACCCAAATGGTTTTCAAAAATGATGGTCATTTGGAGTATTTGACTTTCCCTCCTTTGTAAGTTTATTTCAAGTGTAAACTGTGGTAAAAGTAAGCACTAAGGTGTGAAAGAGTACTTTTAAAATCCTTTTGATAAAAATATTTTCTGAGCTCCAACGATGTGCCAGGCAGAGTACTAGGAACTGGGGTTAGTTGGCAAAGAAAATGAATATAATTCCTGTCCTCATGAAGTACAGTATTTAGTGGGAGACAGGGATATTAAACA
>NW_006921763.1:3499116-3500063 GCF_000298275.1 Orycteropus afer afer
TGTGTGGCGGGGATAAGAGTGGGGTAAGGGGGCCAAGTCAGAGGTTCTGGGATATTTTTGTAGGCCACTCAGAATAGAGTTCGTATGATTACCCACTGGATCTCTTAGGTCCAGTGCACATGACAATTAAGAACCCTTTTTCTAGGAGAAAAGGGAGAGGAGACTTGATATGTTTGAGCTTAGACTCTGTGATTAAGATTCTTGGACAAAATGGAGGCCTGAGGTAACAGGGAGGTAAGAAACTTCCTTGCTTTTCCCTGGGTGAGGCTTTGGGTGGTGACCCACAGATAGCCACTGATTTATGAAACCACCCCCAAAACCAAACCAGTTGCTGTCGAGTTGATTACCTCTCATGGCAGCCCCGTGTGTGTCAGCGTAGAGCTGGGCTCCACAGGGTTTCCAGGGGCTAATTTTTCAGAAGTAGATCTCCAGGCCTTTCTTCTGAGGTGCCTTTGGGTGGACTCGGACCTTCAATTCTTAGATTAGCAGCCTAGTGGGTTCAGAAGTTTGCACCACCAAGGGAGTCCCTGATTTAGGAACTTGCCCCAAATTCCTCTCAAAGAGGGGGCTTCATAAACCAATCCGCTCAGGTGCCTTTTGGGAGCCCCGTAGACTGTAAACACAGGAGAAGGGGGAAAGACTCACCCTGACAGGGTCTGTGGTCAGAGCAAAGCCTGTAAGGTGAGCAGGATGCTGCTACAGAAGCTATGGAGGAAGAAGCTGGAACTGCTTGTTGAGACCAGCTGGTAGACTGAGAAGCAGCAGAATTTTAATAGGGAGAAGATTCATCATCTTCTGTGGATGCAGCTGTGGATGGAGGTAGAGTGAGAAGGAATTTTGGAGCCCTAGGGACTATACTAGGAGCTCTGGTAGCATAGTGGCTAAGACACTTGCCTGCTAACCAGACGGCTGGCGGTTCAAACCCACCAGCCACTCCTCGGAAGGAA
>NW_006921763.1:3500793-3520111 GCF_000298275.1 Orycteropus afer afer
TCAGTTTTTAAACATAAATCAATTCAAATGTTTTAAAATTCGGTGTTTCTGTTGGAGTAGCCACATTTGAAGTGCTCAGTGGCCACATGGGGCTTGCATGCCACATGACCCAGCAGCTCTAGATCAAAGGGCATGGAAATTGCTGCTTGGAGCCTTTGGGGTCCTGCCCACTTCCTCCAGCTAGCAAGGGGTATATTTTGATCCTGTCTGCTCCTCTCCTTTTCCTCCCTTCCACTGTTTGTACCACCTGGGAAAACAAAGGTGATATTTTCACTAGCCCAGAGAAGATGACATGAGCCTTGATTGTTCCTTGTGTCTTCCCCATCAAGACTGGCCATAGCCTGGAAAACAAAAGTTGTCATTTGGTAAGTAAAACCTGGGTCTGGGATTCGGGAGTATGTCCTTGACAGAGTGGTTGTTGCTAGTCATCATCAAGTTGATCCTGACTCATGGCAAATGTGTGCAGAGTAAAACTGCTCCATAGGGTTTCCAAGGCCAGGCCTTCCCAGTTGCCTCTGGATAGGTTCAAACTGCCACCTTTCAGCCAACATCAGTCTCTCAACCATTTATGATACCCATGGACTCCTTAATGACAGAGTTGATTACCTTTTTTTTTTTTGTTAATAATATTTTATGGTTCTTCTTCTTCTTTAATGATGCATTCCTTTCTTAGTGAGATAGTGCTGTGTTGCAAGATGAGCATTTGGTTTCTAATCAGTAATCCTCTGAGTATCTAAACAATGCATTCTACGTGTTATCATAGAATGGGTGCATAATCCCCTCTGACTTTGGTTCTTTGACTTTGCTTTAAGTGAACTTAATTTGTAGCTCTTTTGAACTCTACTTCTGTTTTAGCAGCTGGCATTTATTGAGCATGTGACACAAACCCAGCACTATATTAGGCACTAAGGGAGATTAAGAAGAAAACAGCAAATAACAGAAGCTTACATAAGAAAGCTTAATGTTCTCTCCTTTTAGAAAGCCTGGAGGTAGTTGACCCAGGGCTGGTATGAATGCTCAGTGGTCCGTGACTGAGGTTTCTTCTAGCACTGTAATACACCATCCCTATACCCTCTTCCTCATGGCCCAACATGGCTGCCAGAGAATCATCATCACATCACCTTTCTAGGAAGCAAGAGGTAAAAATGGAAATGAAAGGGTGACTCTTCCTCTTGTGAGATGCCTTCTGGGAAACTGTTCCTGACACTTTGGTTTCCGTTTTATTGACCAGATCTCTGGTTGCAGGCGAAGTTCGCTTATTCTAGGCAGCAGTGTGCCCAGTCTGTGTTCCGTTCCACAGGAGAAAGGGGAGAATGGTAGGGGCCCCCTGGAGGGCCTGTTTTCCACTTTCCCAGGATTGAATGTTGTCAAGACAGAGCTTAAATCTGGCCATTTCCATGGCTCACTCCCTGATTTCTCTAAGTCCATTCATCCTTCCCTTCTCTCTGCCACCTGACCCTTAGTATTCACCTATGTTAGAAAACTTGTCGTATTTCACTGTGACAAATGTTTTGTTGCATGGGATCTGCCTTTAATAAGCTCTGGAGCTTTTATGGGAAAGGACTGGATCTTAATCATCATTCCATTCCATCCTCCTTTTACTAAGTCTGTTCCCTGGTAGACCTCGTAGCTGCATTACCCACTGCCTGAGAGATTTCTGAGTGCAGTCGGTGCCTGGCTACAATTGCCTGATTGGCACTTGGACTGTGCTTGTGGGAGAGAAAATAGACTCTGTTGCTACCCAGATAGGAAGCAAAGTTTTATTTATTGTTTTTTTTAAAGGACTGATTAAAAAAAGCAGTTTACCCAACACTCGCCTAGTGACAGTCAGTGATTGGACACTCAGAAAGCGATTCTACTGTTGGCCTGGAGGTAGGTCACATCAGTTGAAGGAATTGTTTAGGGAGCTGGCCTTCCCCTCAGGTTGGACTGTGTAGTGCCTGCTGCACTTGGAATTCCTGTCTGCAGGGGTGGAGCGCAAACACCTCTTTTCTTTAAATAAACATGCCTGGCATTCTGTCCTGGGACTCTTTCCTTTTCCCTCCTCTCCCTACCTTAAAGAAGTTACTTAGCCCCCTCTCTCTCACCTGTTGGAGAAGTTCAGATAATTCTCACTTCCTAGTATGAGAGGAAGATGAGAGTACTTCCAGTTATAAAATATCTGAAAAAAAGAAGCACTGAAGAATTTTCATTCTAGTGGTTACCTGTATCAGTCTTAGTAGATAGGTAATTTTGAAAGAAAGATAAACATAAAAACTAATGGCTGGCATTCCTAATGACCATGGCTTGACCACTAATTGTCATGATGTGATGGAAACACTGAGGAATAGCATTGTCTCCACCTTTCCTATGGGGGAAGAAAGCATAAAAAAGGAGCTTGTGGAGCTGAATGTTGTCATCAGCCAACAGATGTGGTTGCTGCCTGTTTCCACTCGGAACTTGCAAGATGTCATAAATAGAAAGGGTGGGTGACAAGTGAAAGCATGATTCATCACATTGCAAGAGTTGAAAGAATGCAATAATGTAAAGTGATAAACTTGCTAGTTCAAAGCCAAATAAAAATAATAATAACTAACACACTTATAGAACACTAACTGTGTGCATGTGCTGGTTTAGGTCCTTGTTTGAGTGAATGAGATGATACACAGAGTATTTAGCACAGTGCTGGGCACATAAGGTGCTTCTGTGGTACATACCATTGTGTGCCCATTTTACAAATGGGAAAGCTAGAGCACAGAAATGTTAACTGATTTGCCAGAAGTCACACAGCTAATAAGTGGCAGAGCTGGGCTTTGAAACCAGGCAGTCTGATTCTAGTGGTTGGACTGTTCACTTCTATGCTCTGCTGCTTATCCTTGATAGGTTCTCAGTGTGTGTGTATGTGTATGTGTGTGTATTCATTGGAGATGATAACTTGCAAGAGTTAGCTTTTTTGGCATGCTTTAGAAGTAAAAACACAAATTCTAAAAAGTCACAATCCCATGCCTCTCCTTTCCTCCCTGCTCCTTTCCTGTAACAGCTATTAATTGAGCAGCTTCTATCTGCTCTGTACTGTTGCTAGGAAACAGTCTTTCCTCTAGGGCTTCTGAGCACATTCTGTGTAATGAAAGCCTTTTCAGTGTTTTTCAAAAAGGTAAATATTGGCAGAAGAATGGTTAGAACTATGATAAAAAATTGTTACAGGAGCAGAATGAACTATACCAATGGGTGATACTATTTTTTTTTTTTTAAATAATTTATTTTTGTTGTTGATAATATACACAACAAAAAGATACACTAATTCAAGTTTCTGTAGGTACAATTCAGTGACATTGATTGCATTCTTCGAGCTGTGCAACCATTCTCACCCTTCTTTTATGAGTTGTTTCTCTTCCATTAGGATAAACTCACTACCCTCCTCTAAGGTTCCTATCTAATAAGCTTTTGAACTGTTGTCAATTTGATTCCACATAAATGTCTTAACAGAGCACAGTGTTCAAGGTGGACATTCATTATTAGTTAAGATAAACTATTACTTGGTTTTAAGAAGATTTTAGGGGATATTTTTAGTTTAAGGTTTAAAGATGACCTTAGGGCAATAGTTCTGGGGGCTCATCTAAGCCTCTATGGCTCTAGAATATCAGAATTCCATGTCAATTTGAAAGTCTATTGCACATTTCCCCCTTTTGATCAGGGTGAGTGATACTGTTTTTATTATCCCTTTCTCTTCACCTCCCTCCCCAGCTTCTTTCCTCTTGTTTGGCACCAGACAACCCCACTATGTTTAAATAGTTTTGGGTACTGAGATTTAGAACTGAAAGTGTTATTAAGAAGGGGAAGAAAAGCATGTGTGTCTAGAGTGTGTTTGCATGCTAGGTATTATGTTAGATGTTCTACATAAGTCATTCTGATTAGCATTTGTATAACACAGGTATCTGCTGCCCACTGTCCCAGGTCAAGGTTCTCTACTGTGTCTGTTTCAGTAAGTTTCACTTATGTTGAGACAGACAGGCAAGCTGATCAGGTGTGTGATCTGACATGGCTCCTGAGCCCGCCAGTGGTTTCCCTCACAGTGGTCCTTCTCTGGGCTGACTCATTTGGCATCTTCTGGCTGCAGCTCCACTCTCAGAACTGCTCACCTGGCTTGGGCTCCTGGTGTTCTGAGCAAATGCAGTTGGTTCTGCTATAATTTTAAAGAGCTCTGGTGGCATAATGGTTAAGTGCTTGGCCGCTAACCAGAAGTGTGATGATTTGAATTCACCAGCTCACCCATGGGAGAAAAGACCTGGTGATCTGCCCCTGTAAGGATCGTTGTTGTTGTTGTTATGTGCCATGCAGTCAGACCCGACTCATAGCGACCCCTCCTTGGGTTTCCAAGGCAGTATCAGCCTAGAAAATCCTGTGGGGGCAATTCTACTCTGTCAGATGGGGTCACTATGAGTCAGAATCGACTGATGGCACCCAAAAACAATGTGAATTAGTGCATCTACAATTGGAAGATGGGGGAGAGATGCTTTATCATGTGCAAGTTGCAGTCCCTTGTGTGAGATTTTTCTTAGCACCTTAATGCTTTGCATCAGCAAATAGCAGTAGTTGAAAGCAAAGCCAGCTAAGAGCTGAACGCAGCAAGCCAGGGAGCAGAACGTCCTTTGTTCTTGCTCTGGGCTGCATTTGGCTTTGTGCTTATTAAATAGTCTGATTTTCCCAGAACTTTCTGCATTTTCCCTTTCTCTCCATAATGCAGCAGCCTCTGCCTTTCATCACATCCTCTTCACTGTGCAACTTTCACTTCTGCCCCTCCTTTTTTCTAAAGTCCTACATTTATTCTATAACAGGAAACAGAACGTATCTTTTTTCTATGCTAGTAATTTTAAGTGCTGTTCATGTTTTTATCAGTGCTGTCAGGACAAAGTTGAGTGGGGTTTGTGTTTTCTGCCCCAACTCTGTATTTCCTATAGGGCTTATTTTTAGTCATGGTTTTTCAGAATACAAAGTTTTTGGCTACTGGTCTTACTTTGGGACATTACACATTCACTCATTTTCAGGAATGTGCATGTTATTTTATAGTGTGAATACTTAGTTAGACATTAATGTTTTTGTGCAAGCTTAATGCACATTCACACACATGAATATAGATGTGTAAGACAATAAGGTGAATTTTTGAGGAGTTTTCCAATTTCTATCTGCTATCAAAAGACCACACGACATTCCCAAGAGAAGCTTCTGCTTCCTTTGGTGAAAGTGGTGGGATATTCTTTTTCTCCCTTGAGGCAGTTTTTGTTGAGATTTTGTGTCTTGATAATACTTAAAGCAGCCCCATCTCCCCCAGGGAACCTTGAAGAGTTATTTATTGTGGAAGAGAAGCTCTTGGAAGGTGATTGGAAATGGGGACACTGGGATTTGAGGGTAAAACGGTTGGTCTGCGGGTCGATGACTTCCAGGCTGCTGTTCTTCCTGTTATGTCTGCGAGCCTTTCTGCATGAAGCTATACGGATTGGCAGTTTGTCTCACTTTGCGATGTTATTAATGCATTTATCAGCTATTTATTGAGTTCTTCCTAGGGCTTCGGCAATATATGGCACCAGTGTGGTCTCTGCTCCGATGGGGTCTGTATTCCATGAGGAAGGACAGACCCCGAGCACAGAATTGTGTGAATGATACATGTTCAGAAAGGGAAGAGTAGGTTGCATGGAACAAGAGAAGGGCGGGACCTACTTTGGTCTAAGGGACATAGTCTGAGGAAGTGATATTTAAACTGAGACCCAAAGGATGAGCAAGCAGAAGGGAGCAGGAAAATGTGTTCTAGGTAGAGGATTCAGGATGTGCAAAGACTCCAGAAGAAGAGTCAAGTGCATTTAAGGAGATCAGAAAGTCTGGAGAGTAGGGTAGGGGAGGTGCTGGATGAAACTGAAGTGCTTAGCAGGAAGGCTGTGCCTGCAGCCCTGATGCCAAAGGTGGGCACTCGGGAATTCACAGTTCTGTCTTGCCCCAGACTAGCCTAGACAGGGATTAAGTTTTCCCCGATCTCCTTCAGTTGCTATAGATCATGATAAAGTAGTTTAAACAGAGCTAACCTATATGAGGAGGCGTTGGTGGTTCAGTGGTAGAATTCTTGCCTTCCGTGAGTGAGACGTGGGTGTGATTCCTGGCCGGAGCATCTCATGCACAGTTACCACCCGTCTGTCGATGGAGGCTTGCGTGTCACTGTGATGCTGAATAGATTTCAGCAGAGCTTCCTGAATAAGATGAACTGTGACGAAAGGCCTGGTGTTCTACTTTGGAAAATTGGCCAATGAAAACACTATGTCACAATGGTCTGATCCCATTGTGTGTGGGATCTCCACAAATCAGGGCCTGACATGACGGCTGCTAAGAACAACAATGCCTGGCATGCATTTTATGTGATCTACCTCTTAACTTCTCCCCATCCTGTAAGTGTAAACTTTTATTAATCCCATTTTACAGAGAAATTCAGTAACGGCCAGTGGTTACACAGTCATAAAATGGCAAAGCTCAACTTTAAATCCGTGCAGTCTGGCTGCCCATATAACTTCTGTTCTTTAGGGTGTGATACAGGTTCTTCACCGAGGGCCCTCAAGGGGTATTGATGGTGGGGAACTCTAGGGAAGAGATGGAGAGGGAGATGAGGGGAGGAAGCCTAAGGAGGCTGAAAATCAGCACTGGCCTTGAAAATGTTGTTGGTGTTTTTAAAGAAACCCCAGAAACAAGTCCCTTCACCAAGTATACTCTACGGATTGCTACAACCTGAGAAGAAGAGAGATCTTATTCAAAGGATGCTCCAGGCAACCCCCAATCCACATTCTCATACGCCTGGGGACTCTTGATTTCCAAGTGGACTGATGAACCCTGGTGCTGCTTTGACTTGATACCACTGACCTTTAACATCATCAAGAGCTGTGAATTGTATGATACAATTTTTATTATAAATTACAATGTAATTTTTTTAAAAAATCAATTTTATTATATATGTAGTATGTGTATGTCTCTTTGGAAGGAAGGTTGGGCAATCTACTTCTGTAGTGATACTGCCTCAGAAACCCAAGGAGAGGTCGCTATGAGTCGGGTCTGACTCAACAGCACATAACAACAACATGTGTGTGTCCATTACTCATTTTTTTTCCCATTAAAAAAGCTTGTGTGTTATATCAGTTTGAATTCTTATGTTTGCAAGTAACAGAAACCCAGCCCAAATTGGGTTAAAAGGAAAAAAAAAAAAGATAACTTAGTGGCTCATTGACAATCTAGAGGGAGATCCCTAGTTCAAACAAGGCTACCTCAGCAGCTCCTTGTTATCAGTAAGGACCTAGATTCTCTCAGCCTTTCAACTGTGCTGTGCATTGTGTGGATTTTTGCTCTGGGTTGACCCAGTGCCTCCAACCTGCCCTACTCCACCCTACAAGGTCCAGGCTTTTCTTCTTGAGGGCTGGACAGGAGTCTTTCTAGTCCTCTCAGTTCTCTTTACAACTTCTGGGCAGAAAAAGAGGACACATCCCGGACTCCCTCAGGTTAGCCAGAAGAATAGATGACCCATACCTATCAGATATCCTGGTTGCTATGCAACAGAGAAGCAGTGAAGTACCTACAGAATAACCTGGATAATTTTGATAGGAGGAAGAGGAAAGAGAATGCTGAGGAGGGCATCATCACATGATACCAACTTTTTATTAAAAGGTGGTAATACTTACGGATGCCCAAATGAGTGGTAAAACTCTAGAGAAGAGTAAAATTATAACTCAAATAACAGAACAGTGGCTACTTCTTGGAAGTGAGTATAGGATTATAATCTGAAGTAGTTTAAAAAAAGCATTAACGGATTGTTTTATTCCTACTTTTATAAGACTAGAAAAATGTAATTTTCATACTTATCATTGAAAGGAGCCCTGATGGCATGCCATGGTTAAGCTCTTGACTGTTAACTAGTCAGCAGCTTGAACCCACCAGCTGCTCTGTGGGAGAAATATAAGGCAGTCTGCTTCCATAAAGATTTACAGCCTTAGAAATGATATGGGCAGATTTACTCTGCTAACCAGAAGGCTGGCGGTTCAAATCCACCAGCCACTCCTCGGTAGGAAGATGAGGCAATCTACTTCCGTAGTTATACTGCCTCGGAAACCCAAGGAGGGGTCGTTATGAGTCGGGTCTGACTCGACAGCACATAACAACAACAACATAGGGCTACTGGTAGTGTAGTGCCTAAGGCATTTGACTGCTAACCAGAAGGCTGGTGGTTCAAACCCACCAGGCACTCCTCAGAAGGAAGGTTGGGCAATCTGCTTCTGTAGTTATACCACTTTGGAAACCCAAGGAGGGGTCACTATGAGTCAGATCTGATTTGACAGTAATGAGTTCGGTTTGGTATACTGAACTAGAAGGAGCCTTGATGGTGCAGTGGTTAAGTGCTCAACTGCTAACCAAAGGGTTGGTGGTTCAAACCCATCAGCCCGCTTTGAGGGAGAAAGATGTGATATTCGGCTTCTGTAAAGATTACAGCCTTGGGAACCATATGGGGCGGTTCTGTTCTGTCCTATAGGGTCACTATGAGTCTGAATTGACTCAGTGGCACATAGTACACACACAAACACACACACACACACACAAGTTGAGTGATACAAATGGTTAACAGTTAACCGAGTTAACATGCTTGGCAGCTAATTGAAAGGTTGGAGCTTTGAGTCTGCCCAGAAGTCCTGGCAGTCTATTTCTGAAAAGTCAGCCTTTGAAAACCCTCTGGAGCCCAGTTCTACTCTGATACAGGGATCCCCGTGAGCCAGTTTTGACTCAGTGGCAACGGGTTGAGTGATGTATCAAGCTATGAAATAACAGCTTTTTAAAATGTTGGGAATGAAAATATCGAATCCCAGTATCTGACTTGTTTCCCTCATTTAAGTTCATATTCCTTAGGTGAGGAAGTCTTTTTTGGAGGTTGAAGCTCAGAAATAGCAAAACCAAGCAGTTGCTGCTCGCTGGACCCTCCGAGTCCCGAGAATGTGCAGCTCCGAGCCTAGCACTCCCCAAGCACGTGGGCCCTTCTAAAAGTGGATACCGCGGCTGTCATCCCCTGGTCCTATGTGTTGAGTGACCTAGATTGGCACAAAACAGCTGGGGCCTCCGCAGACCGAGTGCGGGAAAGATGAGAGTAAAATTAAAAACTGGTCGGACAGCTTAGCTGGAGTCAGGAGACTTGAAAGCTCCCTGGTTACTTTGCCTGTTGGCTTTCTTAGTGCCCTGGTCAGATTTTCACTCTTTTCTTTTGGAGAAATAGAAGTGATTGGAATGACAATTTTCTAGGTTTTTTAGATTTGGCAAAATCGTTTCACACAGCACAGCAAAATGAAGTTGGAGGTGCTTTGCTCTATATGTGCAAAATGCGGGTTTTGCGATTAAAACATTTTGTCCTTGACATGAGTTTCTTATTTATCCTATTATTCAGCATTCAAGCCTTGAATAAACATTTTCTAAAGGCATCTCTTTCATGGAGTTGCTCTCTGAAATAAGATGTCTCTATCTCTTTTTAATAGAATGAAATGAAACTTGTCATTATGAGTTTTTTCTTTTTTTTCTTCAAGTTTTCTTTGTTATCCAAAGAAAACGAGTAACAGTGTTTAGGTATGATGTCAAGTTATCCAAAGGAAATAGTTTTTCAATCCTGCCATTCTTTGGGATTTTGACATTTTGTAGTTTTAAAGTGTGGATTTGCTAATTTCTGAAGTTCTGGTCCTTATTATGAGAGCTTTTGAGGTTTTATTTTTTGGCATTGGACCAAGAGTTTTTTAAGTGCAAAAGCAGATTCGATGTCACATTTTCCTCTGTTACTGATAGCTTTGAACTATATGAGATTTTTTTCTTTTCCTGAATGCTTTGTGGCTTTTAATGTAAGTATTTTTCTGTGATCTGCAGGCTGAAAATTAAATCCCCTAATCTTGCAATAGCAATGAAAAAGAATCCTAAAGATTTATATTTAAAATATATGGGGAATGTGGGTACAGCTTATTTTAAAAATAAAATGACCTTAAAACACCTGAGTGGAGACACACTTCCTAATTTTTTTTTTGGGGGGGGGTAAATGTTTATAACATTACACTAATTTGGAATAAGAGTTCTTACATTTTTTACATAATGCTTACATAAGCATTTCTTACATTTTTATTTGTGAAGTTATTTCTTTACAAAAGCCTATGAGGAGACTGCTAAAGGGCATTGGGTGCTTCTTTTTTAGAAGATGAAATGTTCTGGAATTAGATAGTAGTGATAGTTGCCCAACTTAGTGAAAATACAAAAATATTCTGAATGATACACTTTTTTTTTTAATTTTTGTTGTGATTTGAGTGAAAGTTTACAGAGCAAATTCATTTTCCATACAGCAGTTCATACACATTTTGTTTCATGACATTGACTGCAATTCTCCACAATATAACAGCTCTCTTCCCACTTCCTCCCTGTAGTTACCTCTTCCCTGTGTCCAGATTCTCTCCCATGAACTCCTGAGTCCCCTCCCCGCTGGCTGTCTCCCTGTGCAAACACTGCCCTTCTGCTCTCCCGTGATTGATTGTTCCAAGGAGTGTATCTACCTGATGTAAATGTTTGCCCCGTATGCCTGTCTATTGTTTGGCTAGAAGTCGCAGGAGTGAGTATAGTTCTAGACCTGAAGCTTAACTAGTGGCCATAGTCTCAGGGGTCTCACCAGGCTCTATCAGACCAGCAAACCTGGTCTTTTTTTTTTTTTCCTTATGATTTTGAGTTTTGTTCTACATTGCTCTCCCACTCTATCCAGGATCTCCTGCACTGATCCCCCTCCAAGTGGTTGACAGTGGTAGCCAGGCACCATCTAGTTCTTCTGGTCTCCTGGTCATCTAGACTGAGGATCATATGGTCTACTACTCCCTTGGACTAATTGTTCCCATGTGTTTTTGTTATTTTTCATTTTTCTTTGCTCTGGATGAACAGAGACCCATTGTTGCATCTAGATGGCTGTTTGCAAGCTTTTAAGACCCCAGTTGCTGCTTACCAAAATAGGATGTAGAACAATGTTTTTGTATAGAATGTTATGCCAATTCAGCTTGTTGTCCCCTGTGACCATGGTCCCAAGACCACAGGTTCAACTACTCACTCCCTCAGGGTACCTGGCTGTGGCCAAGAAGTCACTACAACCTTGTCCCTTGTCAGCTGTACTATACACCCAGACATTCTTACAGCACATACAAATACACTAGTAGAAACACTGAGTGATACATTTTTAAAAGGATGAATTATAATGGTATGTAAATTACATCTCAATAAAGAAAGATCTGTAAAGGACTATTAATATTTTAAGCACTATTCTAAGCCCTTCAAAAAACCAGACCAAACTCATTGCCATCAAGTGACCCTCATTGGGTTTCCAAGGCTGTAAATCTTTATGGAAGCATACTGCCCCATCTTTCTTTCACAGAGTGCCTGGTGGGTTTGAACTACTGACCTTTGGTTAGCAGCCAGATGCCTTAACCACTATACCACCAGAGCTCCTTTCTAAGGCTCCTGACATGTAAAAAATATGGAGTATATTCTTCAGCTATTGGTACAACTTAGTGTAGGAAACCACCCCAAGGCTCAGTGTAGATAGCAATAATAATAATAACAATAAGCATTTTTTCCATCTTGCTCACATGTCCAAAAGCCATTTGGGCCTGTTCTGCTTCAAGCTCTGAGTTGGGTGCACTTGGCTCAAAGCTGTGGAGTGGGTTCAAGTCTGCTTCATGTAGACTTTTCTCTGCTGAAGACTTCATGCTTCTTTGTTCTCCTTAGACAGGGACTACCTGGGGGCTGTTCTGTTCATGGCAAATGAATGGCAGATGCACCCGAGTCAAGTCAAACCAGGCAACAGGCAATGGTATTTAAAGTCTCTGCTTGCATAATACCCACGCACATTCCACTGCCAAAGCAAGTGGTGTGGCCAAATCCAGTCAGTCAGTGGGGCTGGGCAATACATTCTGCTCCTAATGAGTTGGAAGGGAGAGAATGTTTTCTGAACATTACCCCAGTCTATCGTCAAGTGTTAAGAAACGAATCCATGCAGGTCTCCCTGGAGCCACAGAGGAAGGAGTGAACATTTTTCCCTGGGTAGAGATTAACATCATTGAGGAGATGGGCATTGGGTTAAACCTTGAAAAATGAGCAAGTCTTGTTAGTTGGAAAGGAGCGTTGGTGGCACAGCAGTGAAGTGCTCGGCTGCTAACCAAGAGGTTGACCATTTGAACCTACCCAGTGGCTCTGTGGGAGAAAGACCTGGTGACTGGCTTCTGTAAAGATTACAGCCAAGAAGACCCCCTGAGGCAGTTCTACTGTATCATGTGAGGTTATTAGGAGTCACAAGTGACTCCATGGCACCCAATAACACCACTGTCAGTTCCAGACTTAGAGAGTGCTTTGGGAGAACAGTGCATTTGGGAAGGAGCAGAACTGGGGAACAGCATTTGAAGAGGGCTTTTGGGAGAGAGGAGTCCCTGGGTGGTGCAAATGATTAACACACCCAACTGCTACCTGAAAGGTGGGAGGTTCGGGTCCATCCACAGGCATGGTGGAAGAAAGGTGTGCTGATCTGCTTCTAAAAAATCAGCTATGAAACCCTATGGATCATTGTTCCACTCTGACACACATGGGGTCATCATAAGCTGGAATCAACTCCATGGTTGGGAGAGAAGCTGCTGGGTCATGTCAGTGAGGGCCTATGCACCAGGCCTTAGGGTTTGATGCTAAGACTAAAAGGTCAGGTTCTGGAGTCATACAGGCTGAGTTCAAAACCTGGCTCTGCCCTGTTCTGACTTTGTGACTGTTGGGAAGTTCCTTAGCCTCTCTGTGTCTTAATGTCATCACCTATATAATAGGTGAGGATATTTTCACTACTTACCTCATGGGTTGTACTGAGGATTAAGTAAGTTAATACATGCAAGTCCCTTATAAGACTATTATTATAATGCTATTGAGTCAGGTACTCAATAGATGTTAACTGCTATTAGTATTTTTAATGGAGTTTGGATTTTATCTGAAAGCTGTGGGGGATGACGGAAAAGCAGAGAAGGGGCATGATTATATTATATTTTGATGACCTTGGTGGCAGCGTAGGGAATGATTCTGAGCACCAGGACTGAAGCAAGAAGACCATAGGGTTGTTGCAATAATAAAGATGAGCAGCAGAAGTGGGAATGGATGAGAGAGGTGTGAAGGATGTCATATTGATGAGACTTAGTGGCTGACTAGGTGTGGGAAGTGGGAGAAATGAAGGAGTGGAGGGTGCAATGATTCCTCAGACAGGGAGCATAGGAAGATAAGTGATGTTAAGAAAAAGATGAGTTCAGAATGGGATGTGTTATAGGAGGAGCCTGTGAGATATTCAAGAGTTCAAGAAACACTGTCCTTTGGCTGTAACAGTTAGGAGAACAGTGGGAACTAACTGCTTGAATTATTCCAATGATTGCGAATAAGGTTTAAGGCTGGGTGGAAGATTCAAAAGCCAAGAGGGAGAGTGTATTATTGTTATTTCATGGTGCTTCATAGTGAGGAAGAGGAGACAGCAGAGAATAACTGAGAGTAGGACCGTAAAGTAGGATTTGTTTTGTTCTGTATTGAAGGATGGGAGAGAGACTTGAATACTTTGAGAAAGGTGTAGAGAGGAAGACATTGACTACATATCAGTGAGAGGAAAAATTGATATAACAAGGGCCTGAGACATACAGGGAAGGAATAGAGTAGCTATAAATAGAGAAGGGAAACTTGTAGAAACTTGTCAAGAGAACTTAAGTTTTGTGATAATGTATGTGTTATCTATTGCTGGCTGTGTAACAAATTACCTCAAAATATGGCAGCTTAAACATTAAACATTTATGGTTTTACAGTTTCTGTGGGTCACAAATTGGGAAAGTGTAGCTGGGTGGTCTGGTTCAGGGTCTTTTTTGAGGTTGCAAACAAGATATGGGCTGGGGATGCAGTCCCCCGAAGGCTTGGCTGGAGCTGGAGGATCTGCTTCCAACATGGACTGCTCATATGGCTGTAGGCAAGAGGCTTCAGTTTGTTTTTGGCTATTGGCAGGTCTCAGTTCTAGGCCTATCCATAGAGCTGCTTGTGTGTCCTTATAACGTTGACCTCTGGCTTTCCATAGAGTGAGTGTTCAGGAGAAGGCAAGGAGGAAGCCACAATGTTTATTATGATCTGGTCATGCACTTTCATATCTGCATCATTCTGTTCTTAGAAGCAAGACACTAAGTACAGTCCACACTCAGGGGAGAGGAATCAGGCTTCACTTTTTGAAGTGAGGAGCATCAATGAATTTGTGGGCTATTTTTAAACCATCTTAAGTGGCTACAGAATTTATACATACTTTCAATTAACTGCTAAGAAGCTTTGGTTAAAAGCATTTGGCTGCTAACCAAAAGGTTAGCAGTTCGAACCCACTAGCTGCTCCCTGGGGGAAAGATGAGACAGTCTGCTTCTGTGAAGATTTAGAGCCTTGGAAACCCTATGGGGCAGTTCTGCTCTGTGCTATAGAGTTGATATGAGTTGGAATCGACTCGATGACAGTGGGTTCTAATTAACTGCTAACATATTACGTTTCATATATAACTAAGGAATATAGTTACATTTATGTATTTATAGTTATAAGAGATTCGAGAATAGATATTCTAATAAATAATCATTTGTCCACATCCATTCTATTTGGATAAGTGGTGAGGTTTTATATTCTCTTTAGGTATATTTTCCAAGATGTAGCTCATCTTTTAAATTACAAAATTATAAACAACAGCAAGAAGCAATATAGGAATAAAAGAGCCTCCATCCCTAGAATCCACCTGGTACAGGTAATCACTGGTAAAATCCACTGTTTGACTAAATCCTTGTTATTTGCAGTTTTGCTTAGTTCTTGAACCTTTTGCTGAAATAGAATCTAACAGAGACTTTAGATTTTTTCCACTGGCATTTTATTTTTTTTCAATAAGCGTTTAGTGAATGCTAGTGCTCATGATACAGAGCTCTGGTGGCGTAGTGCCTAAGGCATTTGACTGCTAACCAGAAGGCTGGCGGTTCAAACCCATCAGCCACTCCATGGAAGGAAGACTGGGCAATCTACTTCTGTAAAGATTTACCACCTTGGAAATCCAAAGTGGGTCGCTGTGAATCGGAATCGACTCAATGGCAGTGAGTTTGGTTTGGGTTCTAGTTTAGTGCTCCCTGCTAATGGAGAGCTTAGCTCAGCAGTTCTCAACCTTGACTGCACATTGGCTTCACTTGGGAGCCTGTGATTTAAAATGATCTGGATCAGGGCCTGGACATTGTTATTTCATTAACGCTTCCCCCAAGTGATTCCAGTGTGCAGCCCAGCGTGGAGAGCTTCGCAGATGACCAAACAAGCAAGTAGTTGCATGTGGCAATATTGAGGGATGTAAGATTTAAAATTTATTTGAAACATTTTTTCTTTTTTTTTGGATGGGATTATGTGAAGGGACATATAACTAAGGCATATGGTTGTATTTTCTGCTTGTGACGTCATTGCAAGGAGCTCTGCTCGTACAACGATTAAGCATGTGGCTACCAACTAAAAGGTCTGAGCCCACCTGGTGGCTCCATGGGAGAAGGGCCTGACAATCTGCTTGGGGGCTGAATCCATGGACACTTTAGGTGCCTTGGTATGAATTGTGGACATGCTTATTCTTGGGTAGAGGAGAATCATCAGAGGGTTTATTTATCTATTTATTATTCATTTATAGCAGAAGGAATGGGGTAACCAGTTTGTACTCAGGTAGTATAAAACCAAAAAACCAAACCCACTGCCATCGAGTCAATTCTGACTCATAGCGACCCCCATTGGATTTCCAAGGTGGTAAACGTTTTCGGAGGTAGATTGCCCCATCTTCCTTCCATGGAGTGGCTGGTGGGTTTGAACCAACAACCTTCTGGTTAGCAGTCAAATAGATGCCTCAGGCACTGCACCACCAGAGCTCCTATCAGGTAGTGTTAGGAGGGGAAATTGGAGGTAGGAGTAGGGAGGATTTTGTAGTAATTTAATTGACTGGCAGAGAAGGCCTGAATTACAGAAATGAATGTCAGTTTGAAAAGATGGAGATGGCTGTCAGAGATATTTGGGTGTAAAACTGGAGAAATACCATGCCTGGAGATAGAGAATAATAGATCAGATTGTGAATGCAACTGACCAGGGAGTATGTGAAAAGTAAAAAGAGAACTTGGAAGAACTACAACATTTATGTGGTGAGTAGAGGAGGATCCTACAGAGAAAGTGAGGTTAGAAATGTACGTGACATTTCAGAAGCTAGGGAAAGAGAAGCTTTCAAGAAGAAAGAGGTGAACACAATGTGAAGTACTACAAGAAGGCGGACAGTGAAAGGAACAGTGTCCACTGGATTCGACTGTAGCAGGTTATTAGAGATCTTAGCTGGAGCTGCTTCAGTGGAGTGCTGGGGCAGAAGCCAAATTGCAGGGAAATGAGCAATGAATGGGAGGTGAGAGTGTGTAAGCAATGAAGGGTCCTTCACATGAGGTTCTGGAGTCCCTGAATGGTACAAATGGTTAACATGCTCAGGCATTAACTGAAAGATTGAAGGTTCAAGGCCACCCAGGAGTGCCTTGGAAGAAAGGCCTGGTGATCTACTGAAAAATCAGCCATTGGAAACCCTATGGAGCACAGTTCTTCTCAGACACACATGGGTCCCTATGAATTGGAGTCAACTTGTCGTCATGGAATACTCAGCATGCAATAAATTGGAAATGAGTTGTTTTAGTTTAAGTGAAAGTGGGCAGTAATGGAAGAGAGGAGTTAAAATGATGTGAAATTTCTGCCATGGCTGATTAGCAGGGCAGGTGGTAATAACAGTTGCTGAGATATGCCACAAAGCAGGAAGAGCAGGCTGTGTTTGGTTTTGTTTCAAATGTGCAGGGAAAGAAGATACTGAGTGGGGTTCTAGGTGTGCTAAGTTTGATGCCCTTTTTCTGATTATCCTAACAATACAGCGTTCTATATCTCAAACCCATTCTAACCTGATGATTCTTTCTTTCATGCAATCAGGGATTACCTGAGGTTGATCAAAACTAGGGTTTCTCTTCAACTTTAGAAGCTTGGAGATGTGACAGGGTTTTAGGAAAAAAGATTAAGCCATCTAGGAATTCAATAAAAAAAAAAAAAAAGAAGGAAAAATTCATTTGTGGGTATAACTGAACTAGAACTGATGAAAGAGAGGACACACCTTCTTTGGATGAGTATGTTGGACTAGCCCTGCCTCTGTTACAGTATTTCCAAATTGTATATTTGATTTTTCAGGCTATTAACTTTTTTCTGTCCTTTTGAGATTTGGAAAAGTCAGTTGTATCCTGAACCAGTGGGTAGTTGTGACCTGGCTTTGTTCCACTCGAGCAAGCTTTTGTTTCCTTAATGAATGCACTTCCTTCATCTGTTAGTGATAAACAACAAGTGAAGAATTCTTATCTGCATATGTGGATTGAACATCTGTTTCTATTCCACTGGATTTCAGTTTAGATTTCTTTCCTAAGAAATTAATGTGAGTAAGTAAAAGCCTACAAGGAGCTCTGGTGGCATAGTAGTTAAAGCCTTCAGCTGCTAACCCCAGGGTGGTTTGCTCTGCAGGAGAAAGATGGGGCAATCTACTTCCATAAACATTTACCCACCACTACTACCGTCTACTGGGAGCTCTGGTAGCATAGTGCCTAAGGCACTTGACTGCTGACCAGAAAGCTGGCAGTTCAAACCCACCAGCCACTCCTCGGAAGGAAGGTTGGGCAATCTACTTCTATAGTGATACCGCCTCAGAAACCCAAGGAGGGATCGCTATGATCAGGTCCGAATTGCTATGATCAGGTCCGGCTCAAGGGCACATAACAACAACAACTACCTTCTACCATCGAGTTGATTCTGACTCATAGTGATCCTATAGGGCAGAATAGAATTGCCAAGGAAGGTTTCTATACATCTTTATGGAAGCAGACTGCCTCATCGCTTTTGCGTGGAGTGGCTGGTGGGTTTGAACCACTGAATGTTTTGGTTGGCAGCCCAGTGCTTTAACCACAACACCACCTTAAAAATTCTGCGAAGTAGGCACTACGCCACCAGAGCTCATATAAGGTCGCTGTGAGTGGGAGTTGACTCCATGGAAATGGGTTTGGTTTTGGGGTTTTAAGTAGGGTCACTCTTATGTGAAGCCACACTAGATTGACAATATTTATTGTCTGAGGAACTTTTATGGTCTAAACTGAAAACTTCAAAATTTTTTTTGATATTTTGAGTGATAAAGAAATATTTGTCTTGGCTTTCCCTGACTACCTGTCAAAACAAGTTTTTAAAACTATATTTCTGTAGGTGAGGATTAATGGAGAGTGCTATCAGGTTTATTCCATGGGTGCTCAAATTTACCAGAGAGCTGTAACATTTTATTCCAGCATCTAAAACATGTCGTAGAAGGGAAAGCAGAAAATCACCATGGAAACTCAGTAGGATTCCCTATTTTGTTATTGTCAAGGAAAAATTCTAAAACTGGGTAATGAGTTAGAAAAGAGCAATACAGATTGTGTATCTAGCTTCCAGAAAGTGAACTAAAAAAAAGAAAAAGAAAAAAAAAGAATGTACTTGGTGCCTTGGGTGAGCCAGTGTTATTTAAGATCTGATTTCCTTTTTCTCATAGAGAAGAGCTGTAAAAAAGTGGCTGATACACTGGCACTTCCAAAAGAGCCAAACAGCATGATGAATTTTTCTTTGTAATGCACCCGTTTTGGAGCCACCTGTAAGTATCAGGGCCAAGGATGAATGGAGAGCTAGAGATGACAGGGTTGGCAGGATAGGTTCTTAAGATACCAGTACATGGTGTTTGGTGTCTTGAATGCTGAACTAGTGCTACCAAGGTAAGTTTGATTAGAAAGATTTTGCAAGAGGAGAGATAAATAGCAAAAAGGAAATAATACCAAGTCAATGAGTGATGCAATGGTCAGCAAGAACTCATGAGTAGAGTTAAGTTCAGCACCATTTTTGTGGACAGACTAGGCAGTTTAACTCTTTATGGAATCCAGTTGTAGCACCAAGTTGATCATCTAGGATTCAGTAGCTGATCTTCCAAAAGGCAGCTAGACTTGGACTTTCTGTGGCCCATCTTGAAAAAGCACCACCAGACCTGCAGAACTTCATTATACAGAAAATATGTTTATAATGTAATGCAAAATAGAAATCATATAATCATGTGCATAGAGAAGGGATGACATGCAAAGGCATAGAGCCAGGTTGGAGTCCAGCTTCACTATTAGTAGCTGGGAGAACTTGGTTCTTTTTTTTTTT
>NW_006921763.1:3520683-3526936 GCF_000298275.1 Orycteropus afer afer
CCCGACTCATAGCAACCCCTCCTTGGGTTTCCGAGGCAGTATCACTATGGAAGTAGATTGCCCCATCTTCCTTCTGAGGAGTGGCGGTGGGTTTGAACCTCCAGCCTTCTGGTTAGCAGTCAAGTGCCTTAGCCACTATGCTACCAGAGCTCCCAGTATATACTAAGTGACATTAATTACATTGACCATGTTGTGCTACCATCAGCACAATTCATTTCCAAAAGTTTTTCATCACCCCAAATGGAAACTCAGCACCCCTTTGTAATAACTCCCATTCCCTCCTCCCCCTAGCCCCTGCTGGTAACCACTAATAAACTTTTGTCTCTGTGCATTTGTCTACTCTAGATATTTCATATAAGTGGGGTCATATAATATTTCTCCTTTCGTGTCTGACTTATTTCACTCAGCCAAATGTCAGCAATTTTGTCTGTGTGTATATATATCTATATCTATATCTATATCTTAATATTTTCATTTTGTTTTTGCATTTAAGAATTTTAATTTTTTTTATTTAGTAATTGCTTTTTTATGAATGAAAATAAGATGAATATAAATGGGTGGTGGGAAGTGATATATTGAAAAACCCAGGTTGTAATCATGCAGAATACTGGGAGATAATTGACACAGAACATTCTGGCTTTTAACATTTAGGAAAAGTGTACCTGTTCAGCACAGATGTGAACAAGGAACAGATTGGATAATCATCAGCTTAAGATGGGGTTTCTGATGTGCACCAAAATCAGGGATGGGTTTTCGGTGTGCAGTGTATGAAAAGGAGTCATATTATATGTGGATAAATAGATAGATATTGACATATAGATTTAATTTTTTTAAGGTTAAAACAAAAACCAAAAACACCAAAAGCCAAATTCACTGCCATTGAGTTGTTTCCCAACTCATTACAACCCCTTCTTGGGTTTCCGAGGCAATATCTCTATGGAAGTACATTGCCCAATCTTCCTTCTAAAGAGGGCCTGAGTGGGTTTGAACCACCAGCTGGTGGTTAGCAGCCAAATGCTTTAGGCACTATTCCTTCAGAGCTTCCTTTTTAAGCTAAAGCAACCATTATATGGTTGGTAAGGCATCAGCAGTACATTATAGTATATGTTATGGTGAGACACTGCAGCTTTTGGTTTAAGAGTGTTTTATTGCATTATATGAGCTGTCTTTTCCCTTAAATTATAGAGAATGACAGTATTGGCTATCACATTGAAAAGCAGTGAGCTTCTGCCTATAAACTGAAAAAAAACAAACCCACTGCTGGTGAGTCGATTCCAACTCAGTGACCCTATAGGACAGAGTAGAAATGCCTCATAGTGTTTCCAGGGCTGTAATCTTTACAGAAGCAGAATACAACATCTTTTTCCTGTGGAGTGAGTGGTTTCGAACTGTGAATGTTTCGGTTAGCAGATGAGCGCTTTAACCACTGTACCACCAGAGCTCCTTTCTTCCTGTGGTGATGGGAAATTTAGCATTGAATAAAGGTAACATTTGTACGGCATGATTAATGTAATTGATATCACTAAGTTGTGTGCCAAGAATTGTCGGAATACCTCCATTGAGATGTTTCAACAAATGGATGCAGTGCTGGAGGTGCTCCCTCATGCCAGGAAATTTAGAAGACAGCTACCTGGCCAATGGACTGGAAGAGATCCATATTTGTGCTCATTCCAAAAAAAGGTGATCCAATAGAATGTATAAATTATTGAACCATATCATTAATATCACATACATGTAAAATTTTGCAGAAGATAATTAAAAAATGGTTGTAACAATACTCTGATAGGGAACGGCCAGAAATGCAAACTTATTGAGAAGAGGACATGGAATGAGGGATACCACTGCTTACATTAGATGGACCTTGGCTGAAAGCAAAGAATACCAGAGAGATTTTTATCTGTATTTTATTGACTATAGAAATGCATTTTACTGTGTGGATCACAACAAATTATAGATAACACTGTAAAGAATAAGAATTCCAGAACATATAATTGTGTTCATGAGGAACCTGTACACAGGCAGTTATTTGAACAGAACAAGGAGATACTGAATAGTTTAAAATCAGGAAGAGTGTGTGTCGGGGTTGTATCTTTTCATCATACTTATTCAATCTGTATGCTGAGCATATAATCTGAGAAGCAGTACTACATGAAGGAGAATGTGCCCTCAGGATTGGAGGAAAACACATCAATAACCTGTGATATGCAGATGACACAACCTTGCTTGTTGAAAGTGAAGATCACTTGAAGCACTTACTGATGAATATCGAAGACTACAGTCTTCAGTATAGATTATACCTGAACATAAAGAAAACAAAAATCCTCACAAACTGGACCAATAAGCAACATCATTATAAATGGACAAAAGATTGAAGTTGTCAAGGATTTCTTTTTACTTGAATCCACAATCAGCGACATCAAACAACATATTGCATTGGGCAAATCTGCTGCAAAAGACCTCTCTTTTTAAAGTGTTAAAGAACAAAGCTGTCACATGAAGACTAAGGTGTGCCTAACCCAAGCCATAGTGTTTTCAATAGCCTCCTGTACATGTGAGTGCTGAACAATGAATAAGGAAGACCACAGAAGAATTTATGCATTTGAGTTGTGTTGTTGGCAAAGAATATTGAATGTACTGCTTGTTGAACAAACAAATATGTCTTGGTAGAAGTACAGCTGGAATGCTCCACAGAAGTAAGAATGGCCAGACTTCATCTCTCTACTTTGGTCACCATTTTGGCACAAGGGACCAATCCCTGGAGAAGGATATCTTGCTTGGGAAAGTAGAGGGTCAGCAAAATAGGAGAAGGCCCTCAACAAGGTGGATTGACACAGCGGTTGCAATGATGGGCTTAAGCATAGCAACAATTGTGAGGATGGTGCAGGATGAGGCAGTGTCTCATTCTGTTGTGCATAGGGTCACTATGAGTTGGAACTGATTTGATGGCACCTAAAAACAACAAACAAGTTATACACCTGATAAAAGTTGGACTGGCAATTGAGTTATATGTATATTTTTACAAAAAACAAACACAAACACCTCACACAAAAACCAAACAGCTTCTGCTTATGTATACAGCCAGACTTTGTTTTCTTGGTTTGGAGGTTTAGGATCATAGCTTTGTTGGACATACTCCAGTAAATGTGCCTAATAGTATTTTTGGAGCTTCTGTTAAATCTCTTCTTTTGAGAAAGGGGGGCATAGTGTCTGTGGCTACTAGAGAGGGGAATTTTCTGTTTAATGCCTGAGGTCTTCAAAGCTTGTCAGAGGCTATCCAGGATATAAAAACTAGTCTTTATTTGCCTGGAGCAACAGCAGGTGAGTAGGTAACTGGAATGCGGGTCTAATTGCCTCCATGATCAACTCCCTTCTTCAACCAGAAGAACTGAATGGTGCCTATCATTAGTCAATGTTTTGATCAAATAGTCTATAGAAGAATCATAATCAAAAGGGGGAAAATATGTAACAGGACCTAAAATTCTCATGGAATCCAAGCTATCTGGAGCCATTCAGGTTAGATGATCTCCCAAAACCACTGCCCTTAGGTAATCTTTCAAACTTAAATCAATATTATCCCCCTGAGATCATCTATAAACCAGACAGTAGTTTAGCTTAATAAAGAGTGTCTTCAGTGAACACTGTCCTCTTTCAAAGAGTTATCAATATATGATCACATTGACAATAGTATTTTGAAAGGTTGAATGAAAAGCACTGGAGGCAGTGAGTGTATGTTAATGGTGGTGGAATAATTTGGAAAAGGATAGAGAGAATGGTTGCACAACTTGAAAAATGTAATCAGTGTCACTAAATTATGTTGTTGTTGTTGTTATGTGCTGCTGAGTTGGACCTGACTCATAGTGACCCCTACTTGGGCTTCCGAGGCAGTATCACTACGTGCGGTGCAGTAAACTACCTGGTATGGCTTTTCTAGCCATAAGTCTTTGTAAACTCTGTGGTGGAATTTGCTGTGAGCAACTGAGGAGCTCCTGATTGTAAAAGTTATCCACCTGGGGTATTTCTGTTGGGCACAACACAAAGCAATGTTCTGGGAGGTTCCTCCTCTCTCTCAGGTGCTTAGAATTCTGATGTTACGATTGGTTAGTTTGGCCACTCTACCAGGCTCAAAAGGAGGCCTCCTAGAGGCAGAAGTCTCTCTCGGACTGCTGGTTGAGGAAGACGTGCTGCTGAAAGGGACACATGCTCCTGAGACATGCGTTGCTGGGAAAGAGATGCAGGAGACACGCATTGCTGAGTGAGACACCGAGGGAAACGTACTGTTGGGAGAGACCATGAGACTGTTAGGAGAGAGACTGTGGGCTGGGAGAGAGACTGAGCATTTTTTCCTGAACTTGAATTGTAGCCTGGTGCTTCCCTAATAAACCCTGTAATCTGTGAGTTCTGTGTGGTCACTGCAGCGAATTATCGAACCCAGGAAAGAGGTGGTGGGTGCTTTGAAAAGAACGGTTGGTGAAAGGGCTAGAGGGAGGCAGCATGTCTGGCCTTGCAGGAATAGGCCTTGGGTTGCTGATAGTGATTCTGTCCTCCTCTTGTGGGGTTAGAGGAGGTCAGAATATGTGACCTCCTTGTCTTTTTAGCACTACGGAAGTAGATTGCCCATCTTCCTTCCGAGGAGTGGCTGGTGGATTTGAACTGCCAGCCTTCTGGTTAGCAGTCAAGTGCCTTAGGCACTATGCTACCAGAGCTCCCCACTGAATTATACATGTAGAAATTATGGAATTGGTGTTATGTTTTGTTTCATGTATTTTTACCACACAACAGAGTTAGCTATCAAAAATGCAAAAAGAATGAAACATTTTTTTACTTTTGAGACATAAGTTGGTCATTGTGTTTGTTCTCTAGTGCTGCTATAACTGACATTCAAGAAGTAGATGGCTTTAATAAACAGGAATTTATTCTCTTACAGTTTAGGGGGCTTGTTGTTTATTGTTAAGTGCCATTGAGTCATCTCCAATTCATAGCGACCCTATATACAGTAGAATGAAACATTGCTTGGCTCTGTGCCAGCCCCATGATCCTTGATATACCTGAGCCCATTGTTGTAGCTACTGTGTCAATCCATCTTGTTGAGGGCCTTCCCCTCTTTTGTTGACCCTCCACTCTACCAAGCATGACATCCTTCTCCAGGGAATGGTCCCTTCTTACAACATGACCAAAGTAGATGAGACAAAGTCTGGCCATTCTCGGTTCCAAGGAGCATTCCGGCTGCCCTTCTTCCCAGACAGATCTGTTAGTTCTTTTAGCAGTCCATGGTACTATCAGCATTCTTCACCAGCACCACAACTCAAAAGTGTCGACTCTTCTTCAATCTTCCTTATTCATTGTCCAGCTCTCACATGCATATGAGATGATTAACTATAACTTGGCTTGTATGAGGTGCACCTTACTTTTCAAGGAGATGTCTTTGCTCTTTGGCTCTTGAAGAGGTCTTTTGCAGCAGATTTGCCCAATGTGAGCTCTGGTGGCATAGTGCCTAAGGTATTTCATTGCTAACTAGAAGGCTGGTGGTTCAAACCCACCAACAACTCCTGAGAAGGAAGATTGGGCAATCTACTTCGGTAGAGATATCGCCTCAGAAACCCAAGGAGGGGTCACTATGAGTTGAATTGACTCCATGTCAGTGAGATACATCATCTGATATGTTGACTGCTGCTTCCACTGGTGTTGATTGTTGTTATTGTTGTTTTATGTGCTGTCGAGTCAGACCTGACTCATAGCAACCCCTCCTTGGTTTCCGGTGTTGATTATAGAACTGAGTAATATAACATCTTTGACAGCTTCAATCTTTTCTCCATTTATCATCATGCTACTATTGGTCCAGTTGTGAGGATTTTTGTTTTCTTTTTATTGAGGTGTAATCCATACTGCAGACCGACTGTATTCTTCAATTTTCATCAGTAAGTGCTCCAAGTCATCCTCACTTTCAGCAAGCAACATCATGTCACCAGCATATCACAGGTTATTAATGAGTCTTCCTGCAATCTTGATGCCACATTCCTCTTCATATTGTCCAGTTTCTAAGATTATTTGCTCAGCATACAGATTGAATAAGTATGGTGAAAGGATACAACCATGACACACTCCCTTCCTGATTTAAAACCATGCCGTATCCCCTTGTTTTGTTTGAACAGCAGCCTCTTATCTATGTACAGGTTCCTCATGAGTACAATTAAGTGTTCTGGAATTCCCATTCTTCTCAATGTTTTCCATAATTTGTTATAATCCACACAACTGA
>NW_006921763.1:3531386-3544049 GCF_000298275.1 Orycteropus afer afer
GAGGGGTCGCTATGACTTCCTTATAGGTGTATGGATATTATCCTGTCAGTTACTGTATTGTTCTTCAAGATAGATCTTGAAACATTCTTTGTGATGATGAATGCTACACCATTTCTCTTCAATTTGTCATTCCCAGCATAGTAGATCATATGGTTTGATTCAAATTGGCCAAAACCAGTCCATTTCTGCTCACTAATGCCTAGGATATCATTTTATGTGTTCCATTTCATTTTTGACAACCTCCAATTTTCCTAGATTCATACATACTTCATACATTCCATGTTCTGATTATTAATGGATGTTTGCAACTGCTTCTTCTCATTTTAAGTCATGCCACATCAGCAGATGAAAGTCCCAAAAGCTCTACTTTATCCATATCATTAAGGTAGGCTCTACTCTGATGAAACAGCTCTTTCCCAGTTGTATTTTGAGTGCCTTCCGACCTGAGGGGCTGATCTTCTGTCACTGTATGGGACAATGTTTCAGGGCTATTCATAGAGTTGTCCATTATTATAACAAACAGTGTCTCACTGCTATTCATAAGGTTTTCACTGGCCAATTCTTTGAGAAGTGGATGGCCTCTTTCTTCTTCCAAGTCTATCTCAGTCTAGAAGCTCCACTGAAACCTGTCCACCATAGCCTGCTGGCATTTGAAACACCAGTGGCACAGCATCTAGCCACACACAAGCAACCACAGTATGACAAACTGACAGACAAGTTCAGCTCCCTTAGTTGTTCCAAACCACTCTGCTCACTTCCTGGCCTTCCCCCCTACCTGTTCCAGCCATCAGCCCTGGCTCCCACTTCATGCTTGGAAACTCTCCCCTTATTTGTTCCGGCCATTGGTCCTGGCTTCCACTTTCTGCCTGGGGCCTCTACCCTTACCTGTTTTGGCTGTTGGCTCTAGCACCCACTTTTAAGGACTAGATAGTCCATTTTTAGAGTGCTGGCTCTAGGTGCTGAGCGAAGGCCCCTTGACCTTGGGCTTCAACTCTGCTCCTTGTTCCAGGCCTATTAGAGCTGGAGGTGTCTCTTAACTCAGGCAGCTGCTGGCTGCTGAAGCTGACAAACTCAAGGTTGTCAGGTAAAATGGCACAATCCCAAGATCAGCAGGCAACATGGCAGTCCACTGGTTCAGGTCCAGGAATTGGACATGAAGAGTTGGTCAAATGCAGGATCCAGATGTGCCAAAAAGCAAGAGGCTTTCCTCTAAGCTTCTCCATACACACTGGAAGCAACCCACACTCTGAAGACAACTACACAGTTGCTAACAGCAGATTCCACCATGGAGGTGATTACAGTCTCATCATGGGGAATAACTACATCCAGCTGCCAAGCACTCAAAACCATGGCTCAGCCAAGTTTACACACAACCTTAACTGCCACATCCCACTCCTTATCGACTTGTCACCTGTACAGATCTCTTTCATTGGGTCATCTGATTGTCCTAGTCCGTCTGAGTGGTGACCTTAACCCTCTTGTCCTGGCAAGCCCTGTTCTTCTGCCTCTTTAGCATGGAAGTCCCACCCTCTTCACTTTTGGGTGGTGGATATGGCCTTATCCCACTGGCAGCAGCCCCACACTCCAGAACCAAGTTAGTGAAGATCTGACTCTGAAACCTAGGAGTCTGTGGTGGTTCCACCCTTTGAAACCCAAGAGGCCATGGTCCTACCCTTTGAAACTGAGGCAGCTCTGCTTCCCATTTCCTTGGGTTCTTCAGCTTCATCCAGTTAGTGTCTGAAGGCAACCCACTATGCCATGAAGCCTCTTGACCAAAGGCATTCAGCTTTCTCACTCTGTGGGTTGGCCAGCCCATTGCTCCAGGCTTGTTCTGGTCTCTTGGCTCTGCTGCTGCCATCTCTCTGCCTTGGTCTCAGTGCAGGGATCTCAGGTCCACTCTTGCTTCCACATTGTAGGTACCTATTAGAAGAGCACCCCACTCTCTCAGTACCAAATTCTGTCTTGGTTCTCTAGTACCGCTATACCAGAAATACCACAAGTGGGTAGTTTTAACAAACAGGAATTTATTATCTTACTGTTTAGGAGGCTAGAAGTCCAAATTCAGAGTGCCAGCTCATGGGGCTGGGTGAAGGCTGCTAGATCTTGGGCTTCAGGTCTGCCTCTATTCCAGGCCCACTGGAGCTGGAACCATTTCCTAATTCAGGCAGCTGCTGGCTGCTGAGGCTGTTGAACCCAAAGTTGGCAGGGAAAATGGCATTATCTCAAGATCGGTAGACAACATGGCAGAGCACTGGTTCAAGTTCAGGAACTGGATATGAATACTCAGGCAAATGCAGGATCCAGATGTGCCAAAAAGCTAGAGACCTACCTCAGAGCTTCTCCGTGTATATTGGAAGCGGGCCACACCTTGAAGGCAGCTACCTAGCTGCACCCAGCAGATTCCCCAAGGAGGTGATTACAGTCCCATCCTAGAGAATAACTACTTCTAGCTTTCCAGCCACTCAGAACCACAGCCCAGGCAAGTTGACATACAACTTTTAACTGCCATGCTATACATCCATAAAGCTGTTAAAAAGTAATTTGATGCTCAGTACTTAATTATCAATACTTTATAAGTGAAACCAGTAAGATTTCTATAGCAGATGTCTGCTCAACCTGGCTGTTCATCAGTGTCTTTTGGGAAATTAAAAAAATGACAAAGTCCTGGGCCTAACTCCAGTCTTAGGAACTCTGCTTTTAAGGATATTCTCAGATGGTTGTTGTGGCCACTCAGGTTTGAAACCACTGCTGTGTGGCCTGGTGAACTGTTGTTGTAGATCATACAAAGACATGCACAGTCAGCAAGTGTCAGTTTCACCTTCTCTTCCAGTCTGTGTTGAATAGATGTCAAGCTGTGCTTTCAACCCCCATGATTATAGCCTCTCTTCTTACACTTAAAAGTAGACTTGGTGCTTCTTTACTTTATAAGAACTTACCTTAGAAGAACCAGCAAACACCATAGATAGGAAAATATCTGGAAAGACAAAAAAATAAAAACCAGTTGCCATTGAGTCAACTCTAACTCATGGTGAACCCATGTGTGTCCGAGTAGAACTCTGCTCTGTAGAGTTCTTAGGAGCTAAGTTTTTGGAAGTATATCATCAGGCCTTTCTTTTGAGGCACCTTTAGGCAGACTTGAACCTCCAACCTTTCCATTAGCAGCTGAGTACATTAACCATTTCTACCACCCAGAGACTCGGGAAAGACAAGAGAAGCATTAACCACAGAGCAAACAACACTCCTATTCCCTCAAAGCCCTAGGTGTTCCCTTTCTGTAACCCTTCTGCCAACTCTCTGCCTCATGTGTCTTGCTCCACTGCTTCCCAGTAGTTAAGGTATTCCATGCAGTCTAGTCTTCTTCTTTACCTGCTTCTCTCAAAGAGAGAAGTTTCCTCAGGCTGGGCCGCCTCTCTACAGTTCTGGTGAATATAGTTTCCTCTATTTTGTTGACTAGCTGTTGTTTGTTTCCTGTTGTCCTGCCTAGTTCAGGTCAAGTCATCGAAAAGTTCTGAAGCGAATGTGATGTGTAGGAGGATCTGCTACATACGCTGTGTGATGTTATGCCATGATGAATCATTGCATGATATAAAGAGCATCTTGGCTTTGGAATCTGGCCAGGGTGGCCAGATTTAGCAAATAAAAATATAAGACACCCAGATATATTTGAATTTCAGGTACATACCACCCACTTTTTAAGTGTAAGTATGTTCCTGTAAAAATGACGTGGAGGTGGCATCTAACCTCTAGCTTCATGGGGGAGAGAGAGCATCACCATCAGCAGCATCAGCCCAAGGCTGATTCCTATGAGGCAGAAGTCAGACATATCTCCACCTTCCAACCATTTTACCAATTCTGACACCAGCCATCACTCCCATGACACTTTCTACTTCTCTAGTGGATTTGATGATTTGTTGAAATGGCCACATAGAAGTTACACACAATACTCACTATTATGAGAGTTTATTTAGGAAGTAACATTACAATTCAATATCAGAAATGACTCAGGATATAGTTCTTCAAACAGGATAGTCTCTTCTAAGCAGTGCCTGCAGACATGCCTTTATCTGGCCCTCAACCACTTAACCCTGAGGTCCCTTGGCCTCTGCCTTGCTTGGGAAAGTGTTACAAAGCTCTTTTAGCCCTGCTAGTAAGTGCCCAGAAGCACTCCACTCTGCCTGGAAGGCTCAGTCTGAAGGTACTCAGCTTTCTCTCTCTCCTTTGTGGATTGGGAAGCCCACTGCACTGTCTTCCGCCAGGTCTGCTGGATCTGCTGTGGCTGTTTCTCTGCTGCTGTTGCTCAAAGTCTCTTGCCATCTCAGCAAACTATTATAGCTCTCTCTCTCGTTCTCCTTGGTTGAGGAGGTTCAGCACAAAGAACTTGGTTCCAAAGGATGAGTTCCACTCCTGGCTCTTCTTTCTTGATGGTAGTGAGATTCCTCCATGTCCCACCTCTGAGATGGCTCATTTTAAGCCTAACAGGATGGCAAAATTGACCAATCCCCATGTTACAATTCTATATACCTTATTTACATGATCTCTCCAAAAAAGGTGTCATGTACTTTAGTTACATTATTAGAAAGTTATCTGATCCCCTTTGTGGGCCACAAGCATAGTCCCACTCAATCATTTGGTAGGAGTTTACAAAAACTTTTGCTAGAGGGGCCACACTAAGTAATTTACTGCACTGCAGTTCCTTTACTTGAAATTCAAATTTAACGGGAGGTCTGTATTTTATCAGATAAGTGGACATTTTCATCAGACCTGGCTTCACTTTTGGCTTCTCCCCTTTAAGTAGTTAAAAATTCACCAAGTTACTTGACCTCTCTGAACCTTTGTTTCCTTCTATGAAAATTAGGCTCCCATCCTTAGTGGAAGGAGCTCTGATGGTGCAGTGCCTCAGGCCTTTGACTGCTAACCCGAAAGCTGGTGGTTCAAACCCACCAGCCATTCCTCAGAAGAAAAATTGGCAATCTACTTCCGTAGTGATATCACCTCAGAAATCCAAGGAGGGGTCACTATGAGTTGAACTGACTCCTGAGTGCAGTGGATAGCCTTCTGTGATGAATGCAGAACTTATGATTACATTTTATTGACTGGAACTTAATCCACTGGCCAGTCTATCTAGCTCCAGGGGTGGCTTGGACGTGGCTTTTGTTCTAGGAAGCCATAATGCTTAGCTAGGGGGCAATTAATTGTCTTGGACACACATTTTGGTTTTCATCTTCAATATTATTAAATACATGGTATTGATTAAACACAAAAGAACAAGGCTATTTCCCAATTGCAATAATCAAGAAATTGTTTGGATCATTGCCAGGGGTACTGAATGAGGGATTGTTCTTGGATTCACCTGGCTTGCTGATTTGTCCTGTCATATTGGGAAACTGTTCTAATCCCTAAGTGCTCTATTTTCTTTACTTATGCACTCATACTCTCCCCTCCCCACAACAAGTATGTTGATAGGGGCCACAGAAATAATTTTATCACATGCCTGATTATTGATCCCATGTTTTATTCCATATTTGACAGTTTCAAAACATGTCACCTAGATTTTATATACCTCATCTTCTCTTGGTAACTGAATGAAAGTAGAAGTGTGGTTTTGCAAGAATTACATTCTAAAGTTAGCACCTAAAGCAAACATCATGTGTAGTTAAAAGTGCTCCCAAGTGTGGGCTGACATAGTGACTCACTTCTTACAAATAGAGTATGGAAAGAAAAAAAACAGTAACTTTACAGTGGAGAAAACTCATACATATCTCCTTGAAGTGTTGAAGGTTAATCTCACCAATAATTAGTCATGTGACATCATATAACCCATGATATGGTTCAATGACACAGACATTTCACCTCTGCTATTCTTTTCTAGGGAGCTCTGGTAGCATAGTGTCTAAGACACTTGCCTGCTAACCAGACGGCTGGCGGTTCAAACCCACCAGCCACTCCTCGGAAGGAAGGTTGGGCAATCCTACTTCCGTAGTGATGCTGCCTCGGAAACCCAAGGAGGGGTCGCTATGAGTCGGGTTTGACTCGACGGCACATAACAACAACAACAACAATTCTTTTCTAAAATCTGTAACTCCAGTTTAGTCCTGAAAAAAAATGAAACAAACCCAAGTTGAGGGAATTCTGTGGTTCAGTGATAGAATACTTGCCTTCATGTAGTAGACTAAGGCATGCCCGACTCAAGCCATAGTATTTTTTTTTTTTTTCACCTCATACTCATGTGAGAACTGGACAGTGAATAAGGAAAGCAAAAGAGAATTGATGCATGTGAGTTCTGAAGTTGGCAAAGAATACTGAATGTACCATAGAGTGCTAGAAAAATGAACAAATCTTGGAAGAAATACAGTTGGAATGCTCCTTAGAAGTGAGAGTGATCAGACTTTGTCTCTCATAGTTTGGTCATGTTGTCAGAAGGGAGCAGTTCCTGGAGAAGGATGTCATGCTGGTAAAGTAGAGGATCAGTGGAAAAGGGGAAGACTCTTAGTGAGATGTATTGACACAGTGTCTGCAATGTTAGGCTCAAGCATAGCAACAATTGTGAGGGTGGCAGGGCCAGTCAATGAGTCATTCTTTTGTACAGAGGGTCACCATGAGTTGGAACCAACTCTATAGCTCTTAATGGCATACAGGAGAGCCAGGTTTGATTCCTGGCCAAACGTCTACACAGCCACCACCCTACTCTCAGTGGATGCTTGCATGTTGAGAGCTTCCAGGCTAAGATGGACTAGGAAAAAAGGCCTGGCGATCTACTTCTGAAAATCAGCCAGTGACAACCTGATGGATTACATCCGTTCATTCTTTAGCAGGACCAGGGTGTATTTAATTTCATTCCATTGTGCTTGGGGTCCCCGTAAGTTAGGGGCCAACTCGATGGCAGATAACACCACTCATCACAAGTGTCAAGATCAAGAAAAACAAGGGAAAAGTGAGAAACTTTTTTCTCACAAACTGAAGGACACCAACAGGTGCAGACATTCTGGGAAGCGTGGGTGAAATCCCAATGCACTCTAGTTTAGTGGATAGTATTGTACTAATGTTAATTTCTTAGTTTATACAAAGGTACCGTGGTTATATAAGAAGTTGACATTAGGGGAAGCTGGATCAAGAGCATGTGGAAATTCCCTTTGCAAACATCTTAAATCCAAAATAAAGCTGTTTTTTTTTTTTTTCCCCTTTTAAAGTACTACTGAAATTCTTTTGAGAAGTCCTTATGTTATGAACTTGGCTCTGCTATATGTTGATAAGTGTAGTAAAGTTGGTTCGATCTCATGGTGACCCTGTGTACAACAGAATGAATCACTGCCTGGATAGCAATGGGTTTGGTTTTTTTTGGGTATAGAATGTTACATAATGTTTAATGTCATGAAGAAAGATAAAAAGGGAAGGAAGATATAAAGTGTTGAAGGTCGATGAGAGTTTAGATTGAAACAAAGAAGTCCTCTCTGAGAAGGTAACTTTTATGTAAAGATAAGAAGAAAGGGAGGAAGTGATCCATGTAGGTATTTTCAGGGAAAACATTCCAATAGAGGAAAGAGCAAGTGCAATGGCCCTGAGGCAGCATATGCTCAGTATGTTTGAAAAACAACAGAAGATGCTGTTTGTTTGAACCTCAGATTGAATGTGTATCTTCAACTTCTGGACTTATACTTGGCTTGGTGAGATGCTCACAGTGTGAGAGGTAGATGGGAACTGAGTCTGATTGTGGGTCAGATCCCAGCCATATGCCCATCCAGCGAAATGGGGGGCTCACCTATGTGCATTATTCAAAATTTTATTTTTCTTTCATTTTTTTGGTTAAGTGCATAGGTTTATGTTGGATTTGTTAAAGGCAAGTCAACTACATGGTACATTAATAATCAAGGTATTGAGTGTTCCCGGAAAAGGATGACTATCTCTTTGATGACCACCAGCCTTCTCTTTGTTGTTGTTGTTAGGTGCTGTTGAGTCGTGTCCAACTCATAGTGACCCTATGCACAACAGGGCAAAGCACCTCCTGGTTCTGTGCCAGCTTCATGATCCCTGCTATACTTGAGCCCATTGTTGCAGCGACTGTGTCACTCTGTCTCGTTGAGGGTCTTCCCCTCTTTCATTGCCCCTCCACCTTACCAAACATGACATCTTTCTGCAGGGAATGGTCCCTTCCGATAACATGACCAAAGTAGGTGAGATGAAGTCTGGCCATTCTCGCTTCCAAGGAGCACTTTGGCTGCACTTCCTCCAGGACAGACCTGTTAGTTCTTTTAGCAGTCCATGGTACTTTCAGCATTCTTCACCAGCACCACAACTCAAAGCATCAATTCTTCTTTGGTCTTCCTTATTCATTGTCCAGCTCTCACATGCATATGAGGTGATTGAAAATATCATGGCTTGTGTCAGGTGCACCTTAGTCCTCAAGGAGACATCTTTGCTCCTCAGCTCTTGAAAGACGTCCTTTGCAGCTGGCTTGCCCAGTGCTATACGTTGCCTGATGTCCTGACTGCTGCTTTCATTGGCATCGATTGTAGAACCAAGCAATGTGAAATATCTGACAACATCAATCTTTTCTCCATTTATCGTGATGCTGGTTATAGGTCCAGTTGTGAGGATTTTTGTTTTCTTCATATTGAGATGTAATCCATAGTGCAGACTGTATTCTTCAATCTTCATCAGTAAGTGCCTCGAGTCATCCTTACGTTCAGCAAGCTTTCCTTAATTTAGTCATCCCTCTGCTGCTAGCTTGTGAGACAAGTGTGCTCTGTCTTTTTTCCCTTTGGTAGAGAATGAGATTGTGGCTACTGCTGGTGTCAATAAATTATGGTGCTTCTGCTCTGCTCCTCCATGAATGTTACTGTCATTGGCAGTCGGGTATGAATTAGGAGTCTGTAGAATTGTTATACTGGATTCTGGTATGTCTGTTGGAAAAGGATTCCTTTTTTTTTTTTAATATTATAACATCCTAAGAAGAGGCCAGGAGCTCTGGTGGCATAGTGCCGAAGGCATTTGACTGCTAACCAGAGGACTGGAGGTTCAAACCCACTACCACTCCTTGGAGGGAAGACTGGACGATTTACTTCCATAGAGATACCACCTTGGAAACCCAAGGTGGGGTCACTATGAGTCAGGACCAACTCCATGGCAGTGAGTTTGGCTTTTTTTGCAAGAGGAGGCCAGAGACCCTGGGTGATGGAAACAATTAACATTCTTAGCTCCTACCCTATAGGTTGGCAGTTCAAGTCTACCCAGAGGTTCCTTGGAAGAAAGGCCTCGTGACCTACTTCTGAAGAATTAGCCATTGAAAATTGGAACACAGTTCTAGTCTGACACACATCTGGTCACCATGCGTTGGAATTGACTCCATTGTAACTGGTTTGGTTTTTGGTTTAAGAGGAAGCCTCTTTAAACATATCCAGAGAGACTGGGCTGTATGGTTCCAGTTACTGATGTGTAGCTGGTTAGTTCCATTGCTGAAAGCTCTGCTGGAAATATAACAAAATAAGGGTTTCTTCCATAGAATGGAGGTCTGTAGTTTCCTCTAGTGCTTAAATATCTTATAGTGAATACCATGCTTTATCACCATATAACAAAACGAGAAAAACTTTCATCTTGACCTCTTAAACCTGTAAAAATGGATCCCTTTCTTAATCATCTGGAATTTTATATATGAATGTAAACTGTAAAATTGGAAAGATCTGAAGATGCTTGCAAATAAGGAAATAAATTTTTCTTTTTCTCCCCAAAATGTATTTTTATCATCTGGCCCAGTCTTGTTCATATTTAGAGATGTATAAAATGGAATCCTTTCAATTGAATTATCTCAGGACCTATTTTTACTGTGTCATTAGGAAAACAACATTGATTTTGGAATAACACAAAGTGTTCTTGAGTCAAAAATGTATGGGTTTAAGGAGAAACTTAATATCTGAGGGCAGCTTTTTATTCTTGCTTTTGGGGTTGAATTCTTTGCCTGTGTAAACTTAGTTCATGTAGTTTTAAAGTAACTACATAAAGAATTTTCCCTCCATTTCCTTACAGTTCTGTGCCAAAATTGGTTCTGTTTTCTGTATTATTGACAGTTTATGATGGAGCCCTATCCCCGCTCTCAGGAGAGGATCGTGGAGTCAGTTGCTGTGGTACTTTAAGGAATGAACACTTTCAATAGGACCCTGGTTGTGGCATACTGATAGAATCAGAAGTTGGATTCTTGAGTTACATTTAAACCCGCCCCATGAAAAGGACTTTTTATTATACTATGAAATGAGAATGAAATATTCATTTGCTTGGAACCTGTTAAATTCTTAAATTTCATATAGGAATTACAGAATAAAGGCCTATTGTTGACTAAACCTAATCTGAAAATCTCTATCGTACTTCTTTGCAAGCTGTAAGGGCTCTGCAGCTGTACTATTGGTCTTGGTATTTAAAACCTTTGGATTTCCTGAGATTGGTAGTAGAAGGGAGTATAGAAGTGAAATGCCAAGGAAATTCCTGCTATTCTTGATTGGGAATGGTAGGTGCTTCTGTGACCTTTAGTTCAAGATTCTATTATTGTGAGTCACCTTCAAGTTTCCCTAGCAATCACATGTGCTGGGGAGCACCTAAATAGCTTTCTCTTGGTTCTGTAATTGGAAGGTAGTTAGGGCAGGGCAGATGATTCATAGAGCATCTTTTGTGGCTAGGAGAATCTGAGTGCTTGTAGACCTTAGAGCAGATAGTGGCATTTACATGTGGTGCTCAGAACAAGGGAAGTGCTTGAATCTGTATCAAAAAAGAAACTAATGACCTGGGGTGAGTTCTTATTAAAACCTTGTGTGAACTGAGTCATTAAACCCAAGATAACAATCTTGGGTTCCTTTTCTGGACAAAAGAACAAGACATACTGCTCGATGTCTCAGAAACTGAACTGCAGATGCATTTGAAGATTTTATTAGGATGCAGGCAATACCAGTCAAAGGGTGTACCCTTTGCCATTCTAAAAACAATTTCTCTTAAAAAGAAGAGGGTAGGGGAGAGAAAAACTTTATGTATGTTGTATAATTATTGTAGGAGCTCTGGTGACATAGTACCTAAGGCATTTGACTAGTAACCACAAGGCTAGTGGTTCAAAACCTCCACCGCTCCTTGGAAGGAAGATTGGGCAATCTACTTCTGTACAGATACTGCCTCGGAAATCCAAAAAGGTGTCTCTATGAATTGAATCGACTCGATGGCAGTGAGTTTGGTTGTTGGTTTTATAATTATTGTGTATCACATGTTAATTTTAGCAAAAATAATTTGATTAATTCCTTGCAGCTTACCTTGGAGAAGAATAATTTGCTATAGTTGTTTTATGCTTTTAAAATGGAATTTCTTTAAATCAGCTGAATTTGGAGAAGTCATCATCAGTGTTGCTATCTTCTTTTTACTTTTCACTTCAATAAAGAATTGAAAATGCTTTATTAAAGTGCTTATTGATGGCTGGATCTCAAGTTCCCTGCCCCTACTGCCCAGGCCCGAGGCTTCTTGCCTTCCGTATGAGAGACCTGGGTCTGATTCCCAGCCAGAGCATCTTATGCGCACCCACCACCCATCAGTCAATGAAGGCTTGTGTGATGCTGAACAAATTTCGGTGGCGCTGCCAGTGTAAGATGGATGAGGAAGAAAGGCTGGTGATCGATGTCTGAAAAGCAGCCAGTGAAAACCCTATGGGCCACAATGATCTGGTCTACAGCCGGTCGTAGGGATGATGCAAGACCCAGCAGTGTTTTGTTCCATTGTTCATGGGGTTCTCATGAGTAGGGGGTGAACATCATGGCAACTAACAACAACAACAACAACACCACACTTGAGTATACACATAATTTTTTTTTTAACTTTTTATTGTGATATGGGTTTTGAGTGTATTTTTTTCCAACTATGGTTTCCTTTCCTCCTGACATACCCGTTTAGCAACAGTTTATTGAGCACCTACCACTCTGTGGAAGGAAGACTGGGCAATCTACTTCCACAAAGATTTACCACCTCGGAAACCCAAAGGGGGTCGCTATGAGCTGGAATCAACTCAATGGCAGTGAGTTGTTTTTTTTTTTTTTTTTTGATTTATTGTGTGTCAGGCTCTGTTTTAGCTCCTGGGGGCAGGGGAATTTTTGTTCTAGTGAGTAAAGACAAAAGAAAATAAATATATCAGATATTGGTAAGTTTGATAGAGAAAAACAGAGTAGTGGAGATAGGGCCTATCTGGAAGGGAACATGCCATTATTTAAAGTGGTCAGGAAAGGTCTCAGTGAGAAGGTCCCATCTGAGTAGAGACCTGAAAGGAATGAGGGAGAAAACCTTAGGAACACCTGGGAGAAGAGCTTCTGGTAGGAGGAACAACGAGGATTCCATTGTGGTGGATTGGAGTGGGAGGAGGGGGCAGTGATAGGAGATGAGGTCAGAGAGGTCATGTGGTCTGCTCTATAGGTCATCACAGGCCAGGGGAAGGATTCTGTTTTTTTCCTGAGATGTTTCATTGTTCAGATTTGTTAAGGTTGTTTGTTTGTTTATTTATTTATTTATATTGTGATTTGGGTGAAATTTACAGAGCAAATTCACTTTCCATATAGCAGTTCACATATACTTTGTCTCATGTCATTGACCACAGTTTACCACAATGCAACAGCTCCCCTGCCACTTCCTCCCCATAGTTACCTCTTCCCAGTG
>NW_006921763.1:3549514-3555261 GCF_000298275.1 Orycteropus afer afer
TTCCCTTCAAGGCTTAGGGGTCCAAGATTATCTTCTGTGTCTGTGTTAATTGGTTTCCCTTTTCTTTGTTGAAGAGGGTCTGTGCAGTCTTTCTTCCTAGTCTGCCATCTTGCCGAAACTCTTTTTTTTTTTTAAAGCAGATGATTGAAATGTAGGTGTGTTGTATGTCAAGTTGGCTGGGCCTGGTTGAGTGGCTGGGCAGCATTCACCATGATGAGGCTGGCAATGAGCCATGGTGGGATCTACCACAACCAGCTGAGTAGCTGCCTTTGGGTATGTAGTCTGCTTCCGGTATATAAGAAGCTGCTTTGGCAATAGTCTTTAGCTTATGGCACGCTTGAACCCTGCATTAGTCGAGTTGTTGTTCAGCCTGCCATGCTCTGCTGATCCTGGGACATTCAATGGACTTGAATTAATGGCCGGCCATGTAGTTTGGTAACATTGGGACTGTGCCTTTTTACTTGTCAACCTTGGGCTTGGCAGCCTCAGCGGCCAGCAGCTGTCTGAGTAAAGAAAAGCTTCTAGCTCCAGTGGGCCGGGAGCAGGAGGCAGAGCTTAAGCCCAAGGCTGAGGGGCTTTCACCCAGCCGGTAGATCCTGGCACTTTGAACTTGGACTTAAAGCCTCCAAACTGTAAGAGAATAAACTCATGTTTGTTAAAGCCATGCCATTGGTGGTATATTCTTGTCAGAGCAGCACTGGGTAACCAGAGCAGTGTGTATTTGTATTAAAACACTTTTCATTGTATGTCTTTTGCTGGTGAAAGCAACATTTGCTACTGACTTGTTTAAATTTGCAGAGCTTAGTGCCCTTTCTAGTCCAACAAAATGTGCTTAACCCTCTACCTGAATAGAAGGTTTGATGCATTATTTGCTTCATGATTCTGTTGTGTCGTCTTTTTTTTTTAATGCATCTTATTGAAATATAATTTATGTTCAGTGAACTACAAAAAACTAAAGTGACATGGGTCAATGCATTTTTTTTTTTTTTTTGGTTGCGTTTTTGAGTTTGATGTTTGTCTGCATCGGGGCATCTTTAGAAAGTAAACTCTGGGAAGACAGGTAGGTTTTTGGTATAATGGTTATTGTGGTTGATTCCCTGACATGGAGTCCACCCCAGCATGTTCACTGTTGTTGACTTCTTTACGCCTACTTCATCTTACTAAGCCAATCATGGCATTCCTGGGCTCAATGCCAGTAATTAAGGAGCTCTGGTGATGTAGTGGTTAAAGCATTCAGCTGCTAACTGAAAGGTAGGTGGTTTAAACCCACCAGCCACTCTGCAGGAGAAAGATGAGACAATCTGCTTCCATAAAAGTTTACAGTGTTGGCAACCCTGTGGGGCAGTTCTACACTATTCTAAAGGGTCGTTATGAGTCAGAATCAATTGGATGGTAGTGGTTTTCTTTTCTTTTTTTATGCCAGTAACTAGTTAAGGAATGGGCCAATGACTAAATCATAGCCAATCTTGAGGGACATCTATGAAAAATTTCTTTTCTTCTGAGAAAGACACTGAGAGAGGGTTGCTCTTCTTCCCCTGGAGATTGCTAAGTCTCTATGGGATGCCTGGAGTTGCTGCAGCCATCTTGGTACCAGCCTGAGAATGAAGTCAACTTCACTGCATTAATGAGTCATCTCTTGAAGCCAACTACATAGGGGTTTTGAAGATGTGAGATAATACCTTTTTATTGTTGGGGTTAGGTTTTCTGTTTTATTTTTTGTCATTTACAGCTAAAATCTTTATTACTAAAGATTTGCTAATTCTTTTCCAGCAGGCTTTCTTAGAATATATTATATGGATTTACACTTAGTGCTTTTCAGAAATATTTAGTCCCATTAAATCTCAAGTTTGATAATTTGAGATAATTATTTAGAGGTATTTAGATAATTGTAAATACTGAACTAATTAGGAAGATTTAAAGGGAAATACTGCATTTCTATAATATCTGGAGTTTCATATAAATGAAGGGACTATTATAATTTTCTGTGTATAAAGAGCTAAAATACTCTTTAGACAATATTATTCTAATGATTATATCCTGCTTTATAAGTTAACATCTGAACTGACAATAGTAGAAAAGAAAAGGCTACTTTTAAGATAGAATCCATGCCCAATGCTATATTCATTGAGGCTATTCTCACATGAGCCCAGACACTTTAAAAACTCAAATTTGTGTACTTTTCTATCACCTGAGTTTAGTAAGTTAAGAACACTAGCACTTTATTTATTTTAAAACAATATTTTTGGTGCTTTGTTCTAATTCGCTTATCTCTTTTAGTTCTTGTAAAGGCTTTAGAGGAGAACCTTGCTTCTTAAATGGGGAGTGAGCAGGTAAAATGAAAAGTTTGGCTGAGACCCTGGGAAAAATGTTAACAGTGAGAGTCTTTTCTGCATCTGAAATGAAATCTGAGCTTCTCAGAGGTTCTGAGCAAGGTAGCTTGGTGCCTGTTTCTCTGATTGTTGAGCCTGGAGTGAGCTACTTGACAGGCCTCTGATAATCGATTCTGAAGCACACACAGTTCTCTTTCAAAATCTGGTAGGAAAGTTGGACAAAAAGTGTGAAATAAGTATTCTCTTCCCAGGTCTCATCCCAAGCATCATGTTGAATTGTGCAATGCTGACAGACTTAACATGCCCATCTCTTTCCCCTTTCTTACCCCTAAATAGCAAACAACCCAAAGTAACTAGGACCTAAGAACTCCTGTGTTGTGGTGCCCAGAAACATAAAAGCAGAGTTCTATGAAAAGGTTTCAGCTAATTAACATTTGCAGGATGCACATTGCCATGCTACTATGTGATGTGCTGTTTAAGCTTTGTAGAGATACCAGCAGCTCTGGTAGCATAGGGCCTAAGGCACTTGACTGCTAACCAGAAGGCTGGCAGTTCAAACCCACCAGCCATTCCTAGGAAGATAGGTTGGTCAATCTACTTCCGTAGTGATACTGCCTCGGCAACCCAAGGAGGGGTCTCTATGAGTCGGGTACAATTTGATGGCAAATGGAGATACTTTAAAATTTGCCTTTTATCCTCTTGGCTGCTTGAAGGGTAAAGCAGAAATATGAGGTGCTGTTATAAAGAAAAGAGGCTGATTTTCATGTGAGTCTTAATGAAAGTGAGCCTCATTGCTTTGTCTTATTGTTTAATCTGAAAAACATGCTGTTACATATACCGACCCACTGAGTCAATTTCAACTCACAGCAACCCCCATTGGGTTTCCAAGGCTGCCCATCTTTACAGAAGTAGCTTGCCTCATCTTCTTCCTGTGGAGCATCTAGTGCGTTTGAACCACTGACCTGGTTAGCAGCTAAATGCCTTACCACTATGCCACCAGAGCTCTTTGTTTTACACGATGCAGACTAATTTCTTTGCTTGTTCATTGTTTAAGATCTGTCAGTGAGACAAATAAGAAGTGGGGGAAAAAAAAACCCCTACTAAAAATTGCAGAGGGCAAAGGGAGATAGAAATTAAAACCTAAACCCATTGCCATTGAGTCAATTCCAACTCATAGCTACCCTATGAACAGAATAGAACTGTCCCATAGGATTTCCAAGGCAGTAATCTTTATGGAGCTCTGGTAACATAGTGCCTAAAGCACTTGACTGCTAATCGGGAGGCTGGCAGTTCAAACCCACCAGCCACTCCTCGGAAGGAAGAGGGGGCAATCTACTTCTGTAGTGATACTGCCTCGGAAACCCAAGGAGTGGTTGCTATGAGTCGGGTCTGACTTGACGGCACATAACAACAACAACAACAACAACAACAACAATCTTTATGGAAGCAGACAGCCTCATCTGTCTTCCATGAAGCAGCTGGTGGATTTGAACTGTCAAACTTTTGATTATCAGCTGAATGCTTAACCCCTGAGCCACCAGGAATCCTTAAGTAGTTAGAAGGAAGAGAAATATCATGCTTTACCTGAAATGAGGAGATGGAAGAAGTTGAGAGTTCTCTTCAATTAAAAGAAATGATAACAGTTACTGGTTGGGAAATGTAAGACTACTTAATCACAGTATTTTGCTTGGAGCTGGTCAAATATGGTAGATTTTAGACATACATTTCAAGAGAAGAGGTAATTATAGTAAGAATATTGCCTAACACTTAATAATGTTTACCATGTATGTGCCAGAACTAGTGGGAAGCAAGATTTTATATGTTTTACTCTTAAAAATTCTATAAAGTAAGTACTATTTTCATTTTCATTTTTTGAGGAGGGAATTGAGGCTTAAAGAGATTCTTTTCTTGAAGTCACTCAGCTGGTAAACCAAGATTCAGATCAAAGCTATGTCCTTAATGGCTCCCTTTTACTGCAGTATGGATTATACTTCAACATAAGGAAAATGAAAATCCTCACAACTGGACCAATAAGTAGCATCGTGATAAACTGAGAAAAGATTGAAGTAGTCAAAGATTTCATATTACTTGGATCCACGATCAACACCTATGCAAGCAGCATTCAAGAAATCAGATGTCATATTGCAAATATGGGCAAATCATACTGGGCAAATCTGCTCCAAAAGACCTCTTTAAAGTGGTGAAGAGAAAGATGTCACTTAGGGGACCTAGGTGTGCCTAACCTGAGCCATGGTATTTTCAGTTGCCTCATATGCATGTGAGAGCTGAACAGTGAATAGGAAGACCAAAGAAGAGTTGATGTTTTTGAGTTGTGGTGTTGGTGAGGAATAGTGAAAGTACCGTGGACTGCTGGAAGAAGGAATAAATCTGTCCTTGAAGAAGTGCAGCCAGGATGCTCCTTGGAAGTGAGAATGGCCAGACTTGTCTCACCTACATTGGTCATGTTTTGTCAGAAGGAACCATTCCCTAGAGAAGGATATCATGCTTGGTAACGTGGTGGGTCAGTGAAAAAGGAGAAGACACTTAATGAGATGGATTGACACAGTGACTGCAACCATGGGCTCAGATATAGCAAGGATTGTGAGGATGGCACACAACTGGGCAGTGTTTCTTTCTGTTGTACACAGAGTCACTATGAGTTGGAGCTGACTTGATGGCACCTAGCAACAACAATAAATGGAGAGAAGATTGAGCATGGGGTCGCTATGAGTTGGAAACGACTCGACGACACTTAACAACAACAACAAGCAACAACAACAACATACTGCATTTGAATACTTGAGGAAATAAAAAGAAATATTTAACTGAAATCAATTGTGTGTGTGTATATGAGTGTGTGTATATGCATATGAGTGTGTTAATAGTAGCAGCAGAAGCATAGACTTTTAAAATTTCAAAAGTTCCTTAGACAAGAAAACTGAAATCCAAGGAGAGTGTCTTACAGTTCTTAGACTCTGAACAGTTACAGTGGGTCATATGGAACTTCGGAAAAATTTCCACCCTTGTATTTCAATTTTCTAAAAAGGATAAAATCACATTTTACCCTGTCAGTATTTTTCCAGTTTATTGTTTATTATGAATGTCAGGGCACATATCTATTTTAAATTGGGCCCTATCATGAGTAATATTTGGCAATTAGTACTGAATGCAAAGCTGAAATATAGGAAACTTTTCTGTCTTGTATGACCTCTCTCATTATAGGTAGGTGAGAAGAGCCCTAATGCCCTAATACAATTTCTTTAGGAAGTGTAGTATACCAAAGGTAATTAAAATGATTATTATGTTGTAATGCTAACTGAAACCCATTGCCGCTGTGTTGATTCTGACTCATCGTGACCCCATGTGTTTCAGCGTAGAACTGTACTCCGTAGGGTTTTCAATGGATATACTCTTATA
>NW_006921763.1:3555636-3556140 GCF_000298275.1 Orycteropus afer afer
TTTGGCTGGAAACCACAGGTCTGGGTTCAATTCCAGACCTGAAGGGCAATTAGGGGCTACAGTCTCAGTGGTCCAACAGGCTCTATCAGACCAGCAAGCCTGGTCCCCACCTTTTTTTTTTTTCCTCCAAATGATTTTGAGTTGTGTTCCACATTGTTCTCCCTCTCCATCAAGGATCTTCTACATAGGTTCCCTTCCAAGTGGATAACAGTGGTAGCCGGGCACCATCTAGTTCTGGTCTCATAGTTGTAAAGGCTGCAGATCAGATGGTGTACCAGTAGCTAGGACTAATTGTTTCCATTAAGTTTTTGTTTTCTTCATTCTTCTTTGCTCTGGACGAGGAGAGACCCATCATTGCATCTAGATGGGAGCTTGCTAGCTTTAAAGATCCCACTCGCTACTTGCCAAAGTAGGAGGTGGAACAATGTTTTGTATAGTATGTTATGCCAATTGAGCTTGATGTCCCCTACAACTATGGTCCCAAGCCCGCAGGATCAACTACTC
>NW_006921763.1:3574383-3581483 GCF_000298275.1 Orycteropus afer afer
GGATCAAGGTCAACAACCCAAGGCTGATTCCTATGAGATGGAGGTCAGACATGCCACCACCATCCAATGTTTTTACCAATCCTGATACCAACTGTCCCTCCCTACAACATTCTCTATTTCTCTACTAGGTTCAATAATTTGTTGTAATGGTGACACAGAACTCACAATACTCATGATTACAGGGTTTATTAGGGAAGTTTTATTGTTAGGGGCTGTTGAGTCAGCTCTGACTCTTAGCAGCCCTATGTATAACAGATCAAAACACTGTGCTTGTTGTGTTTGAGCCCATCATTGTAGCCACTTTGTCAAACCATCTCATTGAGGGTCTTCTCCTTTGATGATCCTCTACTTTACCAACCATGATATCCTTCTCCAGGGAATGGTCTCTTATGACAACATGACCCAAGTTGGTGAGATGAAGTCTGGCCATTCTTGCTTCCAGGCGCATTCCAGCTGCACTTCTTCCAGGACAGATTTGTATGTGTTTCTGGCAGTCCATGGTATTTTCAGTATTGTTCACCAACACCAAAATTCAAAGGCATCAACTCTTTGGTCTTCCTTATTCATTGTCTAGCTTTCACATGCATTTGAGGTGATTGAAAATACCATGCCTTTGGTCTGGCACACCTTAGTCTTTGAAGTACGTCTTTGCTTCTTAACACTTTAAGGAGGTTTTTCTCAGCAGATTTCCCCAATGCAATATGATGTCTGATTTCCTGACTGCTGTTTCCATAGATGTTGATGGTGGAGCCAAGTAAAATGAAATCCCTGACAACTTCAGTCTGTTCTCTGTTTATCGTGATATTGCTTATTGATCCAATTGTGAGGATTTTTGTTTTCTTTAGGTGGTGTAGTGCCTAAAGCATTTGATTGCTCACCAGAAGGTGGCAGTTCAAACCCACCAGCCAGTCCTTGGAAGGAAGGTTGGGCAATCTACTTCCTTAGTGATACCTCCTTGGAAAGCCAAGGAAGAGTCTCTATGAGTTGGATCTGACTCCATGGCAGTGAGTTGAGTTTATGTTGAGTGTGATCCATACTGAAGACTGTAGTCTTTGATCATCATCAGTAAGTGCTTCAAGTCCTCTTCACTTTCAGCAAGCAAGGTTATGTCAGCCGCATATCACAGTTTGTTAATGATTCTTCCTCCAATCCTGATTCTGCACTCTTCTTCATGTAGTCCAGGTTCTTGTATTATATGCTCAGCATAGAGATTGAATAAGTATGGTGAAAGAATACAACCCTAACATACACCCTTCCTGATTTTAAACCATACAGTATCCCCTTGTTCTATTTGAACAATAGCCTCTTGGTCTGTGTACAGGTTCCTCATGAGAACAATTACATGTTCTTGAATGCCCATTCTTTGCAGTGCTATCCATAATTTGTTATGATCCACACAGTTGAATGCCTTTGCATAGTCAATAAACCACAGCTAGACATCTTTCTGGTATTCTTGGCTTTGAACCAAGATCCATGTGACATCGGTAATGATATCCCTTGTTCCACGTCCTCTTTTGAATCCAGCTTATATTTCTGGAAGTTCCCTGTCAATATACTGTTGCAACAATTTTGAATTATCTTCAGCAAAATTTTACTTGCATGTGATATTAATGATATTTGATAATTTCCACATTCTGTTGGATCACCTTTCTTTGGAATCAGCACAAATATTGATTTCTTTCAGTCAGTTGGCCAGGAATCTGTGTTCCAAATTTCTTGGCATAAACAAGTAAGCGCCTCCAGCACTACATCTGTTTGTTGAAACATCTCAGTGGGTATTCTGCCAGTTCCTGGAGCCTTGTTTTTTTTTTTTTTTGCCAATTCCCTCAGTGCACCTTCAATACCATTGGTTCTTGATCACATGCTACCTCCTGAAATAGTTGGGTACTGACCAATTCTTTTTTGTACAGTGACTCTGTATTCTTTTGATGCTTTCTGCATCGTTCAACATTTTGCTCATAGAATCCTTCAGTATTGCAACTTGAGGCTTGATTTTTTTCTTCTTTTCTTCAGCTTGAGAAATGCTGAACATGTTCTTCCCTTTTAACTTTCTAACTTGAAGTCTTTGCACATGTCATCGTAACACTTTTGTCTTCTTGAACTGCTCTTTGAAGTCTTCTGTTCAGCTCTTTTATTTCAGCATTTCTTCCATTATCTTAAGCTACTGTCTGTTCAAGAGTGAGTTTCAGAGTTTCTTCTGACATCCATTTTGGTCTTTTTTTTCCTTTCCTGTCTTTTTAATGACCTTTTGCTTTCTTCATGGATGATATTCTTGATGTCATCTCACACTTCATCTGGTTTCTGGTCATTGGTGTTCAGTGAATCATATCTATTCTTCAGGTGGTCTGTAAATTCAGGTGGGATATAATCAAGTTTGTATTTTGGCTTTCATGGACTTATTTCAGTTTTCTAAAGCATCACCTTGAACTTGCATATGAGCAATTGATAGTCTGTTCCACAGTCAGCTCATGGGTTTGTGTTGACTACTGATATTGAACTTCTCCATCACCTCTTTCCACAGCTGTAGTCCATCTGATTTCTGTGTATTCCATCTGGCGAGCTCCACATGTGTAGATGTTTATGTTGTTGAAAAAAGGTATTTACAATGAATAAGTTATTAGTCTTGCAAAATTCTATCATACAATCTCTGGCGTCATTTCTATAACCAAGGCCATATTTTCCAACTATTCATGATTCTTCTTTGTTTCCAACTTTTACATTCCAATCACCAGTAATCAATGCATCTTGATTGTGTGTTTGGTCAATATCAGACTGCAGAAGTTGGTAAAAATCTTCAATTTCTTCATCTTTGGCTTTAGTGGTTGGTGCCTTAATTTGAATAATGGTTGTATTAAGTAATCTTCCTTGCAGGCTTTTGGATATTATCCTATCACTGACAGCATTGTACTTGATGATCTTGAAATGTTCTTTTTGATGATAAATATAACTCCATTCATCTCCAGTTTGTCTTGGCATAGTGTATAATATGATTTTCTAATTCAAAATGACCAATACCAGTCCATTTCAACTCACTAATACCTAGGATATCAATCTTTATTCATTCCCTTTCATTTTTTACAACTTCTAATTTTCTTAGATTCATACTTTATGCATTTCACATTCTGATTACTAATGGATACTTGCAGCTGTTTCTTCCCATAATGTTGTGTGTCATCAGCACATGAAGATCCCAAAAGCTTTATTCCATCCACATCATTAAGGTCAACTCTACTTTGGGGAGGGAGCCCTTTCGCAGTTGTATTTTCAGTGTCATCCAACCTGAGGGGCTCCTCTTCTGGCACTATAGTAGGCAATGTTTCAGGGCTATTCATAAACTTTTCCACTAATATATAAAACAGTGTTTCACTGCTATTCATAAGGTTTTCATAGGCCAGTTTTTTCAGAAGTGGATGACCCATCCTTCTTTCCACTCTGTTTTCATCTGGAAGCTCTGCTGAAACCTGTCCACCATGGGTGACCTTGCTGGTGAAATACTGGTGGCTTAGCGTCCAGCCACACAGCAACACACAAGCCATCACAGTGTGACAAACAAACAGATGACATAGATGGAGTAAAGCTTTCTGGACCTTCACTCACTGATGTGGCATGACTCAGATGAGAAGAAAACAGCTGCCAACATCCATTTCATGCTATCAGAAAGGACCAATTCCTGGAGAAGGATATCATGCTTGGTAACGTAGAAGGTCAGTGAAAAAGGGGAAGACCCTCAATGAGATGGGCTGGCATAGTGGCTGCTATGACAGACTCAAGCATAACAACAATGGTGGAGGATGGTACAAGACTGGCTAATGTTTCATTCTCTTGTAAATAGGGTCGCTATGAGTTGGAACTGATTCAACGGCACCTAACAGCAACAACAATGACCTCCACAAGGATGCCATGTACCTTATGTACATTATTAGCAAGTTATCCAGTCCCCCTGTTGGGGCACAAGCACCTCACATTTGCGTAGTCCCATCCAGTCATCTGGTAGGAGTCACAAAGACCATGGCTAGAAGAAACATATTAAGTTATTCACCACATTGCAATGAGAAAGTAACCACAAATTGTACCTTGAAATTTGCTGCAGACATTTCAAAGCTAAATATGTTTAGTATTCTTCAACTCCACTTTTTGTTTTATTTAAAAAAGATCTATCCAAATGCTGAAAATGAAATGAATTTGAATTATATAAGGATAAAGTATTTCTTGTTGAGGATTTTATATTGTTATCATGACTTAAATATTTCTCTTGGACCAAAAATGAAAAAGCCATAGTGAATCAAATCTAGGAAATGCTATAAAAGTGTCTCATCTGTCTGTTAGATATTTCATTACTAAATTCTCTCCTGGTTTGGGGGTGGAGATGGAATTTCCTATTTGATTTATAACCAAAGGCTTTTTTTTTTTTTTTTGGTTGGTGTTCAGTAGTAACTCTGGACTTCTTATCTTCCTTCTTCATTGATCTTATATAGTTTTAAACCAGTACATTTCAGTTGCTCTATTTTTGCATTGAATTTGCAGAGCAAGACTCATTAATGCCAAGCCCTGGTCAACTGCTGAGAAGCAAAGTTTGGAATTGGAATGGTGTATCGTTACCCTTTTCCCTCCTCCTCTCCTTCTTCTCCCTCCCTCTTCCTCCTCCCTCCCTTCCTCCTTTCCTTTCTTCCTCTTTCTTTTACTGCCCAGATACTTTGCTTTAAAGGAGTATTATAAAAACAAATTGATTTCAGATATTTAAGGGTCAGTATATTTGAGATTTAATTTGTTCAAGCAACTGAGGAGTGTTTGGTATGGGTCACAGGTGTACAGGGAAAATGGAAAATATATTTATATGCTTAGTAATGTGTACCTGAGTCAGGATAGGGTAAATTATACCTCAGTAACAAACAACCCCCAAATCTCAATGGTTTGTAAAATGGAAGGTTTTCTTTTTTTTTTTTCCTTTTTCACTAATGTTATATACCCAAAGAAGGAGCTCTGGTGGTGCAGTGCCTAAGGCATTTGACTACTGACCAGAAGGCTGGTGGTTCAAACTCCCCAGCCACTCCATGGAAGGAAGACCAGGCAATGTACCCCAGTAAAGATTTACTGCCTTGGAAACCCAATGGGGGTTGCTATGAGTCGAAATCGACTTGATGGCAGTAGGATTTTTTGTTTGTTTGTTTTTTTAATATACCCAAAGAGTATCTTCTTTTTGAAAAAAATCTCTTAACAGAATTTGATAAACCAATATTACATACATAGACAATGGCCAAATAAGTCATCCTAGGACATGTTTGTTTATTCATTCTTTTCTTCATTCTTTTGTTTCTTTATCCCTTCAATAAATATTTAGTAGACTATCATATATCAAGAACATAATGTAAGCATTGATTTATTTTCTCAACTTTATTTTTGCTTGTATAATCTTTGGTGTTTGTTTCTTTAACACATGCCTTGTTAACCTTTTGTACGTTTTTTTTAATCTATTTTTTTTCCCATTAAGATATTTCTATTGCAATGAAAATATACACACAAAACATTAGTCAATTCAACTATTCCTGTATGTGTATTTCAGTGATGTTGGTTACATTCTTCTGTTGTGAAACTATTATCACTATCCTTTGAATCTATTGTTTTTAAAACTTCTTTTGGGGAGGAATCTGATTTTGTTTCTTTGCCATACTGTCCAAATATGTTCTTATTGAATATTTGATAACCATAGAGTAAGTATGGTGTATTGTTTGTATTTTTTTCTTCAATGTTTTTATCAAGCAGTTTTAATTTTTTTAAAAAACCAACACAACTCTCCTAGTTTATTAATATTTTAATTAATCTCTTAGAATTTTATCTATAATGTTGTTGGGGGTAATTTCTTCCTTGTTATTTTACTTGTAAACCATACAGGTGGCTCAAAAACTCTGAATAATAAATCAAATTATTCTCTGGGAGAGATTTCATTTAGACGGTGAAACTGGCATGATCCTTGAGTGTAAATAATTTTCTGAAGTTTTGTCTTCCTCAGAACTGGGTGAAGACAGGCAGTATCTTATTTATAGCCTACTGTCCCTCCCTTCAAGGAGCTTTTGTGGTATAGTGCCTAAGGCATTTGACTGCTAACTAGAAGGTGGGTGGTTCAAACCCACCCCACTCACTCCACGCAGGATGATGGGACATTCTACTTCCCTAAAGATTTACTGCCTCGAAAACCCAGTGGGGGTCTCTGTGAGTCAGAGTCTACTAGATGGCAGTGAGTTTGGTTTGGCTTGGTTTTGTCTCCTCTCTTTACCCTGCAGACCTTGTGCATAATAGCTGTACACTCAAAACTTATAAAATGGACTTGATTTTCATCAACTACATTGGTTGAACTTTTGACAAGATGTAATGCTAAGAACAAAAAAAATAATTAATATAGAAGGCAGCAGAGGGGCTAAGTCTGAGGAGAGAAAGGACAAGAGAGACTACATAGAAATTTCTCTGTATGGACTGCTTTAGCCAGTTTAGATTGTCTTGACTTGTTTTGAGGGAGTACTTTGTTTTAATTTGCTTGTATAAAATTAATGTTCTTGAAATTTCTTTCTTTCTTTTTAAAGAGCTTTCTGATGGAATGAAACTTCCATCAATCATTTTTACTTTCTTTTTAATACCTTTAGTATCTTCCTTTCAAGAGGGCAGTTGAAGTGAATTCTTCTGGGACCCAATCCAGTGTTTCTACCTTGAAGAAGCATAATTAACTGACATTTTTAAAGCTTCGTTTTGCCTGTTCTGACTCTAGACAAAGAACAATACTTGATTTACAGTTTATGAAATGTCGTCTTTCAGAATTTGGGTGTGCTTTATGGTAGCTCGTTCAGTTGATTACTCTTACGTTTTTGTGCAGTAAATTATCTAGCACAGCTGTGATGATGTCATCAGCAACTTGGCTTTTACCTCATTGTGCTTGGAAGGCTGGCTAAAGCACAGAAAAATATTTCTCAGTGAACTGGAAATTTAGCTTTTCCCAATAAGGGGGGTTAACTGCTTTGTAAGCAACTGCCCTCTCCCCTTTAGCAGATGATAGCTATTATTAATTGATTTCCCTCTTACTATGGAAGCCAGAAGGAGCCCTGGTGGTGCAT
>NW_006921763.1:3584818-3593490 GCF_000298275.1 Orycteropus afer afer
TGGTCTCATAGTCGTACAGGCTGCAGATCGGATGGTGTACCAGTCGCTAGGACTAACTGTTTCCATGAATTTTGGTTTTCTTCATTCTTCTATGCTCTGGACGAGGAGAGACCCATCGTTGTATCTAGATGGCAGCTTGCTAGCTTTTAAGATCCCAGTCACTACCCGCCAAAGTAGGAGGTGGAACAATGTTTTGTGTAGTATGTTATGCCAATTGAGCTTGATGTCCCCTGCAGCTATGGTCCCAAGACTGAAGGTTCAACTACTTGGTCTCTCTGGGTAGCTGGCTGTGACCAAGCAGTGACCACAACCTTGTCCCTCATCAGCTCTACTATACCCCTGGGAATTCTGATCATTCACATAAGGCCATGGCCATTCTTGTGAGTTTAAGAGCATGGGCATGTGAGAGCCCTGTGCTTCCAGGAGTATGTGACTGTTACTGCTGGGTGTTCTAAATAAAGGTTCTCAGAAATGCACTCCTGCCCCCTGAGCTGTCTCCCTATGCATAAGAAACCCAAGCAATGACAGTGGCTTAGGCTTATCAGGTAGAGTCCAGCGCTACTTTCATGACACCATCTTCCCCTCAGCTTCCTAATAAAGAAACTTTGCCTTGGTCTTGCTTTAGGTCTTGGGATGTAGACGAAAAAAAGAAAATCTTTTGAGTCCAGATTCCTTACTGTGTGCTTTCCCATTGTCACAGTTACCTCGTGCTGCTGTGGCAGAAATGCCACAAGTGGGTGGCTTGAAAGGAGAGGACTTTATTTTCACCGTTTTGGAGTCTGAAGGTTCAAATTGGTGTCTCACTTTGGGTGTGTTGTTTTCTTCCGTGGGTCTGTCTCCTAGATTCTAGTGTCTGTGGGCAGTCCTTGTTCCTTGCTTGTAGATGGGTTCTCCCATGGCATCTGTCTTCCACCTGTGTGTCTCTCTGTGTCTAAGTCTGTTCTTTTAATAAGCCACCACTCAGAAGTGTTCAAGTTTAAACAGAAGAAAACCCTGCATTTCTAAACAGGGTCATATTTACAGGTAGCAAGGATTAGGACTTCATCACATATTTTTGGCGGACACAGTTTAATCCACAAAACCCATCATCTTTATCATCCATGTGCAGAGTCCTGGAAGGAGGGATCAGTGCCCATGGGTGAGCAGAGTAAGTGTTGCCATGTGGCCTCTCCATGCCCTCTGGGGAAGGTTCTAGGTGAAGAAAGCAGTAGTACCAACAGCAAAATAAGACAAAACGAAACAACAGCAGATATCACCGATTCTCGCACCCCCTGCCTATCGCTTCCTGCTTCCTTCTCATCTTGGTGTCTTTTGCTAAGTCCTGACAGCTTGAGCCCCAGGTTTAGATGTGAATAGGTGACGCCACTAATCAACAGCTGCTGCTTTTCCAGGTTCTTGTGATTCAAATCCCTGGCTCCTAGTGCTCTGGATATTTGAAATTAGTCACACAGTGGATCTATTTGCTGAGAATGGCTTTGTGGGGATCAGTAAAACAAAGTTCCTGGAAACATCATAGATGGGAAGTATTCATAAAGTTATTGAGTTTTTTTCCAGTGTACTTCCATATAGAATATGAAACTTGGCTCATTTCATACTTTGCTTTGTTCAGTGCCTCACCCATAGTTAACCCACTGCCATTAAGTCAATTCCAATTCATAGTGAGCCTATAGTACAGAGTAGAACTGCCCCAGAAAGTTTCCAAGGCTGTAAATCTTTACAGAAGCAGACTGCCTCATCTTTCTTCCACAGAGCGGCTGGTGGGTTCGAGCTGCTGGCCTTCTGGTTAGCAGGCAAATGCCTTAGCACTCATTGTTGTTGCTCAGAATATCAGATGAAATTATTGAGTACCAGGCAGATTTATTTCTGGGAGTGAAGTGAAGTGACGAAGGGTCAAGCGGGGCTCTTAGGGAGACTTTAGAGAGTCAAGGAAAATAAAAGGCTCTTTGGTCTATCAAAGAAGCTCTGGTGGTATAGTCATTAAAACACTCAGGTGCTACCCAGAAGGTCAGTGGTTCAAATCCACTAGCCACACCACAGGAGAAAGATGAGGCAGTCTGTTTCCATAGATTAAAACCTTGGAAACCCCATGGGGCAGTTCTTCCCTATCTTACAGGGTTGCTATGAGTCAGAATTGACTTGATGGCAGTGAGTTTCTTTATTTTTTTGTTGTATCAAAGTCAGAGAAGGTTGAATGGAAAAGGCTGTGTTGGAGCTGGAACTCACCTAAAATGGGGTTTTGTTTTGTTTTGTTTAGAGCAACCTCTAGTACACACCGTGGTCCTAACTCAGAAAGAATATCTGATTTTCATGAAGTTATCTGTCTGTGAAATGTCCTGTGGTGCACAGAAATGCTTGTGTGAACAGAGTAAGATTTTGCCGTTAGAACTGGGCTCTTGTCCAAGCCCTATCACATACTGGCTGTGACCTTGAGTTGGTTGCATAGTGTCTCTGGGCCTTTGGTTCAAGTTTAATAATTAGGATAACAGTGTACATTTCTCAATATTATGTTGAGAATTAATAAAATGATAAATGTAGCTAACAATAAGGTGTGTATGTATATGTGTTTATATGTATATGCATGTGTGTATATAAAATCTCATTTTATGAGTTTTTGAGTATTACTCTGTGCCAGGAAGTGTTCTAAGCACTTTCCAAGTGTTAGCTCATTATATCCTAAGAACCTATTAGGTTGATATTATTATTTTCCTTCTTCTTCAGATGAGAAAGCTCAGACATTGACCAGTAGCATCACTTGCTCATAATCATCCAGTTTTTGAGTGGGGGAGGTGGGCCATGGTCCCAGGTAGTCTAACATGAGCCAGTCTCTAGCTGGTTAGAGCTATAACAATATCTTTGACTTGAGTTCCTACCATGGATATAAATTCTGGTTAATATGTTGGTTTCTTGGTGTTGGGGCTGCTGTAACAAAACACTTCAAAGTAGATGGCTGTTATGGATTGAATTGTGTCCTCAAAAAATGTGTCAGCTTGGCTGGGCCATAATTCTCGGTGGTTTAACAGTTATGTAATGATGTAATTTGGCAGTTATATAATCATCCCCACATGATGTGATCTGGTGTTATTGGCTAATCAGTTTTAAGGGGATTAGAGTGGGATACAACCCTTAAACAAGTCACAGCCCTGATCTGATTTCAGGGGAGTTTTCTGGGGTGTGGCCTACATCACCTTTATCTTACAAGAGATAAAAGGAGAGATGTGAGCAGAGAAAGACGGACCTCAGTATCACCAAGAAAGAAGAACCATGAGTGGAACACATCCTTTAGACCTGGGGTCCTTGTGCTGAGAACCTCCTAGACCCAAGGGAAGATGCCAAGAGACAAGGAGATCTCCAAGGAACCTCAGGCCCACAAATGTTGAAAGGAGACAAAAACTTTTCTCCAGAGCTGATAGACAAGGAAAGCCTTCCCCTAGAGCCAGCACCCTGAATTTGGACTTCTAGCCTCCTCAACTGTGAAAGAATAAATTTTCTGTTTGTTAAAGCCAACTGCTCGTGGTATTTTTATAATAGTAGCACTAGATGACTAAGGGGACTTCTGGTGGTGTAGTACCTAAGGCATCTGACTGCTAACCAAAAGGCTGGCAGTTCAAACCCACCAGCCACTCCTTGGAAGGAAGGTTGGGCAATCTCCTTCCTTAGAGATACCACCTCGGAAAGTCACTGTGAGTCAAATTGAGTTGATGGCAGTGAGCTTGGTTTTTTTGGTTTTAGATAAGTAAGACAATAGCTTTAAAGAACAGAATTTATTCTCTCACAGTTCTGGAGGCTAGAATCAGGTATCAGCCGTTTTGATTCCTTCCAAGAGCTCTGAGAGAGAAACTATTCCATGATTCTGTCCTAGCTTCTACTAGAAGCATAGTTCTACTCTGACACACATGGGATCACCATGAGGCAAAGCTGATGGCAGCTGGTTTTTATTGCTTTATATGAACTTTAAATTGGAAACTTAATCCTTCTGAAATTTAGGACTCTAAAGTAAATCTAAAATATAAGAGATGCTTAAGGACATCATAAATGCTTAGCCAATAGTCAGTATAATTATTCTTTTTATGCTGTCACTAGGAGGAAAGGGATCCCTTTGATCAAGGCCAGTACATTAAATATTGTGACAGTTCCCTTCGTCTATATATAAAAAATGCACATTATAAAAAATCTTTGAAATACCTTAACATCCACCATTTACCAGGTAAGCATTAGACTGTTAACATTAGAGATTTTGATTCTTTTGTTCATTGCCACACTCCAGAGCTTAGAATAGTGGTCAACGTATATTTGGTGAGTGAATGGATATTGACTTGCAAGGGAGAGCTATTTCTTCAAAAGGTGACACCTTTTAATGTTAGCATTCCATTCAGTGTAGTAAAAGGCTGGTCCTAAGATGTACTCATGAGACCTCCCTTTGTGGAGTGCTTATGGTTGGATTTCTCTAGCTTTATGCAAATATGGTATGACTCCACTGTGCATGTTTTTGTGCCCTCTTACAACACACTACACAGCACCTCTTACTAGCCTTTATAGAGATAAGGAATCTGAAACTCTGGAGAGTCAAGATACTTGTCCAAAGTCACAGCCAGAGCCTTTCTGTGACCATCACAATATGCCCATTCTCTTGTTATAAATGTAAGAGTTTACAATCTTCCTTTGCAGTCAATTGTACAGTGTCTATTTTCCCTAGGCAGAGGGTGAGAAAGAAGAACTAATTTTGCAAGGTTGTTTCTTGTGTGATTGCATGGAATCAACAAGAGTAGTTGAATCAACAAGTTTTGTTTCAGGTTGAAGTAACATTTTCATTTTGTTTAGTCCTTTCATAAACAACCATGGGACTTTGGACTTTTGGGAGTTTAGTTGGACCTTACTGAAGGTAACTACTGGCTTCAACACTACTTTAATAGAATCGTCTAGCATCTAAACTGGCCCTGACGTGTCTGATAAATTCCAGAGATAATCAGCAACTTGGTCTTCCAAGTAAGGCTTTTACTTCAGATGTAGGAACCAGTGACCGAGAGTGATTTGTCTGCATCTGATCCTGATTAAAGGCGTTTGGCATAGTGCCTAAGGCATTTGACTGCTAACCAGAAAGCTGGCAGTTCAAACCCACCAGCCACTCCTCAGAAAGAAGGTTGGACAATCTACTTTCATAGTGATACTGCATTGGAAACCCAAGGAGGAGTCACTAAGGGTTGGATCTGACTTGACAGCAGTGAGTTTATAATGGTGAGAAAAATAAGTCAATCACAAAAGCACAAATATTGTATGACCTCACATATATAGAAAGACAAGAAAAGTAAAATATATAAAGACCAAAGTTTGTTAATGATTACCAAGAGTAGGAGGGAGAGGTAAAAGGAGAATTAATGGTGATGGAAAAATCATATTGATTAAGGGTAGGGTTGCACAACCGATAGTTATAATTGCTATCAGTAAGTTTACATCTGTAAAAAGTTGAATTGGCAAAAGTTAGGTGATAGATATATTTACAACAATGACCCCCCCCCCATAAAAAAAAGAAGTAACTGCTGAGGTTTTTTATATGCAACCAAATACCTCATGGAATTTGGTTCCTTGGTTTAGAGATTTAGGGTCATGGTTTCATGGGATATCCCAGTTAATTGGCCTAATAACATGTTTAGTGCTTCTGTTTTACTTCCTAGTTCATTGTATGGGGCCTGGGGTCTTAAAATCTTGCAAGTGACCATACAAGTCACAACATTTGCTCTCTATTCACCTGGAACAACAGAGGAAGAAGAGTCAGGAATAGGAGGAGGAAGTGAAATGTGTGGTTAGTTGATTCCGTGAACAGCTACCTCCTTTGCCATGAGACCAAAAGAAGTGGATGGTGCCCAGCTGCCATTACTGAACATTTTGGTCATATTCTTCTATAGACGAATGGTGGTCAAAAAGGGGAAAATGTGGAACACAATTCCAAATTTAATTCTCATGGATTCTAGACTTTTTGGAGCCATGAAGTGTGGATGAACTTCTGAAACTATTGCCCTGAGAAAATCTTTAAACCTTAAACTTAAACACACACACACACACACACACACCTGAAGTCATTTTGAAACTGAGCAACAATTTAGCTTCACTGCTAGAAAAGGTCTGCCTTGAGCATTATGCTTTTTAAAGAACTATCTATATGGGGATCTCACTGACAACAGCAACTCAAAAGATTTAATAGGAACTTCAGGGGGCAATGAGTTTGTGTCAGTGAGGGAACAATTCACAAAAGGAGGGTGAAAATGGTTGCACAACTTGAAGAATGTATTCAATGTCACTAAGTTGTACATATAGAAACTGTTGTCTTGTATGTTTTGCTATAGGCTAAGGCCTATAGATTGCATCTTACGCAATGTTTGGTTCTATTCAAACATTCTCAACAACAAAATAAGTGCTAAGAAAAAGAAGTGTTTTATAATGTTTGCTAAGGTGATCTTGGTCAGTGCATGGATTTTTTGCAGGTCACTGTGGGAGAATGGTGGTTTAATGCTTGGTTCATTTTGAGGACTTTTATTAAATAAGCTTAGGAACTTCACCTGAAATTCTATGATTATGACTCTTTACTTCTCACATGATGCCAGGACTTGCTTTATTTTCAAGCCAAATTGAAAATACATACATGATTACTTTTGAGCAAGTACGTTTGACCATGTGCAACTTGATTGTTGGACTCATTATTACTCATGAGTAGTTGAGATCAGTTGCTTGAATTTTGGTTCAGTTCATTAGGAAATATTCAGCCAAAAAAAAAAAAAAATTCCTTGGGGCTTCTCTAGGTCCAGAGTAACCAGGGGATTAAGGCAGTTAATACTGGAGAGGACTATTTCTGTTAGAGTATTTCCAATTTGAATGATCCTCCATTTAGATGAGTCAGAAAACATATCCAGTAGTTTGATATTGGGTAAATATTGAGTGATTTGATTACTTTTTTTTTACAAAGTTGAACATCCTTGCTATTAATAGAAAGCTGTCCTTTTCATCTAAATATAAGCTATCATTTTTATAGATAAGATGGTGGGGAGATTTAATAGCTGTAAACTGATTGGGTCTTTATTCAGAAATTGTGTTGAAATTAACTTAGGAGTGGTTTGTATAAGTGATGTCATGATATAGTAACACTGGATTAATCTTTTAGAAGTCCACTCTTGGCTCTTTTACTCAAATAGTGTGGCCAGACTTTACAGCTGCAGTGTAATTTGAAACAATGTGAAAATTGCCCTATTTACGCATTCCGAGTAAAAGGGCTAAGACTAAATTAGTTTTTATGTCACAAGTTGATTGAGTTGAGTAATAGCCAACTTAATTTATTTTTCTCTGGTCTTTTTTGTTAAAGCCTTTCTCCATAATGCAATCGCTTTGATTTAAATTCTTTAAAAACAAAAGAGAAAAGAAAATCCCCAAAGTTACTCCTTTATCTATTATCTATCTCTGAATAGCTATAAAAAGGTTATTGTGTTAGCAGTTCTTGAAAATGGGGACCTAAAAAGGCTTTATATCTTATACTACCAAAATCCTTTTATGTAAACCTGAAAAAGACCATCAGATTTTTAATGAAAGCACAGGGCTGAGCTCAGTTGAGTACTCCCAGAGGATGAATGCGTTTTCATTGTATGGGCCTTCCGCAAAGAAAGGAGGTGGTGATTCAAGGCTGGGTTGATACCTGTATGCTTTTCCAGGAGGCTGAGTGGATGATTCCTTGGGCCTATAGATTGCATCTTACACAATGTTTAATTCTATTCACTTGTCTTGGTTAATTCAGTCTTCCAGTTCTTCAGTACAGCTTCTTTTGGTTCACTTAAGCTCGACACTCATCTCAACTTACTTCTCTTCCTCCATTAGGGCCTCTGTTATTGGTGCTGTAGCAGAGAATGATTTCTTCCTGTTCCCATTATTGTTGTTTTTATCAATGGTCCTTCTTTGCCCTCTCCTGAAGAATCTGCCCTCAAACCACTTTACATTTTGACTTGGATGTGATATCTCTGCTTGGATGCACGTAAGTAATATGAGTGAAAAATAGAGCTCCTTGTGTTCCCTGCAAAACATCACCCCTCCCCAGCAGTCAGTCACATTGCCAACAGTCATTTCTGTCATCTTTGGAATTTAGTGACAATTATTTGGGCCCAGACATTTTGGGGTTTAGTTATACTCTTCTGTTTCTGCTATATAACTGGTTCATCCAAAACTCACTGCCACTGAGTCTATTCCAACTCATGGTGACCCTTGTAGGGTTTCCAAGGCTGTAAATCTTTATGGAAGCAGATTGCCTCATCTTTCTTCCATCGAGCAGCTGGTGGGTTTGAACCATCAATCTTTTGGTTAGCAGTCAAATGCCTTAACCATTATGCCACCACAGCTCCTTAACTGATTCATTCGCCTGTGCTATATTTAGTTAGCTGTCTTCCAAATTACTTGGCATAGATGAGTAAGTGCCTCTTGTGTGATGTCTATTTGTTGAAACATCTCAGTGGGTATTCCATCAGTTCCTGGAGCCTTGCTTTTCTCCAATTCCTGCAGTGCAGCTTCAACTTCTTCAGTAGGATTGATTTTATTGATTATAGGCCACCTCCTGGAATGGTTGAACACCAACCAGTTCTTTTTTGTACAGCGACTCTGTATTCCTTCCATCTCTTTTTTTTTTTTTTTTTAGGATTTGGGTG
>NW_006921763.1:3593590-3594264 GCF_000298275.1 Orycteropus afer afer
TTTTTTTTTTTTTTTGGATGGAAGCCAAGTGTTTTGATATTAATGGGAAACATTATTAAAATGTCAAGAATTTTGTTTTGTGGTTTGGATTCTTTGACGCTTTGTCATAAGAGTCCCACAATGAAAATCCACACATAGGAGAGATTGAAAAGATAGTGATCACATTTCTAAAGACACTGACAAGATTTATCTTTCTCTCTCTCACACACACATACACGTATATGTAAAAACAAAATGTCTAGATAATTATACCTCTCTATGGTGTATATTTGGTAATAATTCTTACTGAAGTGAACTGAGAGAGGATATATTAAAAACAAAATAAAAAAACTCACTGCCATCCAGTCTGTTCTCACTCATAGCGACCCCTCCTTGGGTTTCCGAGGTGGTCGGTCTATGGAAATATATTGCCCAGCCTTCTTTTTGAGGAGTGACTGGTGGATTTGAACCACCAGCCCTCTGGTTAGCACTGTTAGGCATGGATATATAGCATGTGTTAGGCAGGATATATGTTGTTGTTGTTGTTGTTGTTAAGTGCCATCGAGTCGTTTCCGACTCATAGCGACCCCATGCACAGCGGAACGAAACACTGCCCGATCTCGCACCAGCCCCACAATCCCTGCTATACTTGAGCCCATCATCGCAGCCACCGTATCAATCCATCTCCTTGAAGG
>NW_006921763.1:3610755-3632479 GCF_000298275.1 Orycteropus afer afer
TTGAACCGCCAGCCTTCTGGTTAGCAGTCAAGTGCCTTAGCCACTATGCTACCAGCATAGAATCCTTCAATATTGCAACTAGAGGCTTGAAGTTTTTCTTCAGTTCTTTCAGCTGGAGAAATGCCAAGTGTATTCTAATCTTTTAGTTTTCTAATTCTAGGTGTTTGTACATTTCATTATAATAATTGACTTTGTCTTCTCAGCTGCTCTTTGAAGTCTTCTGTTCAGCTCTTTTGTTTTAGCATTTCTTCCATTATCTTAAGCTACTCTCTGTTCAAGAGCAAGAGTCAGTCTCTTCTGACATCCATTTTGGTCTTTTCTTCCTTTCCTGTCTTTTTAATGACCTTTTGCTTCCTTCATGTATAATGTTCCTGATATTTTCCACAACTTGTCTGGTTTTCAGTCATTAGTGTTCAATATGTCAAATCTGTTTTTCAGATGGTCTCTAAATTCAGGTGGGATATAATCAAGGTGGTATTTTGGCTCTTGTGAATTTTGTTTAATTTTATGCAGCTTCATTTTGAACTTGCTTATGAGCAATTGATGGTGTGCTCCACGGTCAGCTCCTGGCCTTGTTTTGGCTGAAGATATTGAACTTTTCCATTGTGTGGTTCCACAGATGTAGTTGATCTAATTTCTGTGTGTTCCATCTGGTGAGGGCCACATGTCTAGCCACTGTTTATGTTGTTGAAAAAGGTATTTGCAATGAATAAGTCATTGGTCTTGCAAAATTCTATCATGCGATCTCCACTGTCATTTCTATCACCAAGGCCATGTTTTCCAACTACTGATGATTCTTCTTTGTTTCCAACTTTCCCATTCCAATCACCAATAATCATCAATATACCTTGATTGCATGTTTGGTCAATTTCAGACTGCAGAAGTTGGTAAAAATCTTCAATTTTTTCATCTTTGGCTTTCGTGGTTGGTGAGTAAATTTGAATAATACTAATATTCATTGGTCTTCCTTGTTGGGATATGGATATAATCCTATTACTGACAGCATTGTACTTCAAGATAGATCTTGAAACTTCTTTGTGATGATGAATATGAACACCATTATTCTTCAATTTGTCATTCCTGACATAGTAGATCATATGGTTATCTGATTTAAAATGGCCAATACCAGTCTATTTTAGCTCTCTAATGCCTAGGATATCGATCTTTATGTGTTCTATTTCATTTTTGACAAGTTTCAATTTTCCTACATTCGTATTTCACATATTCCATGTTTAGACTATTAAACTTATTTTAAGTTGTGCCCCATCAGCAAATGAAGGTCCCAGAAGCATTACCCCATCCATATCATTGTGGTTGACTCGACTTTGAAGAGGCAGCTCTTCCCCAGTTCCATTTTGAGTGCCTTCTGACCTGAGGGGCTCATCTTCTGGCACTTTATCAGACAGTGTTTCAGGGCTATTCATAAAGTTTGCCTGTAATATATCAGCCAGTGTTTCACTGCTATTCATAAGGTTTTCACTGGCCAATTCTTTGAGAAGCAGATGGCCCCTTCCTTGTTTCCAGTCTATCTTAGTCTGGAAGTTCTGCTGAAACCTGTCCACCATGGATGACCTGGTAGCATAGCTTCCAGCCTCACAGTGACACACAAACCACCACAGCAGGACAAACTGACAGAGGAGGCTGGCACAGGATGGGACTGTGTTTAGTACTGTTGTACATGGAGTTGCTATGAGTCAGAGCTGACTCAATGGCACCTCACAACAATAACACAACAACAATCCCATTCTGCAGTCTTGCCTATCCTGTCTGTAGATGTTTATACACAACAAACAATGCAACACACTGCTGTGGAGTCGGATCAGTCTCATAGCTACCCCTCCTTGAGTTTCTGAGGTGGTATCACTACGGAAGTAGATTGCCCAGCCTTCCTTCTGAGGAGTGCCTGGTGGGTTTGAACCGCCAGGCTTCTAGTTAGCAGACAAAATGCCTTAGGCACTATGCCACCAGAGCTCCCAGATATTTATATGGTTCAAGAAATTCTTTGTTACCATCCAGTTTTTTTTTTTTTTTTCTTTTCTTCTGTTGGACTTCATTGGGAGCTCTGGTAGTGTAGTGCTTAAGGCACTTGACTGCTAACCAGAAGGCTGGCAGTTCAAACCTTGGAAGGAAGGTTGGGCAATCTACTTCCGTAGTGATACCGCCTTGGAAACCCAAGGAGGGGTCACTATGAGTCGGGTCTGACTTGACAGCACATAACAACAATAACAGACTTCACTTAAGAATCTCAGTCTTCTTAGACTCAACCCTTGAGTAATAGCCTGCATTTGTAATGCATTTTTATACTGTGTATCTTCACCTGGAATGTCTAATATGTACAAAAGTACTGTTGTTTGCTTTACCTGGAACATTTTCCCTATTTCCTCAAATCGCTACCACCCCCTTTTTCAGCACATCTTACAGATCTTTGATGACCCTAAGGATTAGCCTAGGGCTCTCTGCTGTTTAGTCACTTGGCATCTCTCTATTGTGTCCCAATGTGCCTGGTACACAATTGGCTCTCAGTACATACTGGATGAAAGAATAGCTGGCTGGCTGGAAGGGATAACGTCTGCCTTTCTTCCTTCTTGGGATCTTGAGATTACTGAAGTACTCAGGAGTTTAGTAGTCTGATGTTTCAAAACTATGTAGAACATAATCAAGCTGGGATTTGAGCCTAAGGCAGTCTTGCTCCAGAGCCTATGTTCTTAATTACTAAGTTTTATACTTGGGATCAGGAGCTCTGGTAGCGTAATGCCTTAGCCACTTGACTGCTAACCAGAAGGCTGGCAGTTCAAACCCACCAGCAGCTCCTCGAAAGGAAGGTTGGGCAATCTACTTCCATAGTGATACCGCCTCGGAAACCCAAGGAGGGGTCGCTATGACAACAAGAACAATAATATATACTTGGGATCAGGCGCTCTGGTGGTGAAATGGTTAAATGGTTGGCTGCTAACAGAAAGGCTGGTGATTAGAACCCACCAAGGGTGTCTGAGGGACAAAAGACATGGCATCTGCTTCAGTTAAGATTACAGCCTAAGAAACCCTACGGGCGTTCTACTCTGTCCTACAGTATTGCTGTGGGCTGGAATGACTCAACAGCGTGTGGCAACATACTTGGGATAAGAAACACAAACAAAAAACAAACCTGTTATCAATTCAATTCCAATTCCAAAACCCCATGTGTTTTTTCTAGAATTTTCTTGACTATAATCTTTTTGGAAAGGGTGCTGGTGCTGCAGTGGTTAAAGTGCTCAGGTGTTAACCAAAATATTGGTGGTTTGGACCCACCAGTCACCCCATGGGAGAAAGATGTGGCAATCCGCTTCCATAAAGCTTTAGACTTGGAAACTCTGTGGAGCAGTTCTACTCTGCCCTGTGAGTTTGCTGTGTGTCAGAATTGACTCAACAGCAATGGGTTAGGCTTTTTTTTTTTTTTTTTTAATCTTTATGGAAGCAGATCACCAACCTTTCTTCCACAGTATTGCTGGGTGAATTCAATCCACCAACCTGTAGGTTAGTAGCTGATTGCGCACCACTTGGGCCACCAGGGATCTTTAGGGATAATAGATAAGAACTTGCACAAAGTCCTTTATGTAACCTGTTTGTTTATATCACATTCTAAGGTTTTAACCGAAAATTACTGTTGCTTGTTTTGCAGTTCTGAAGTTGATTCTGACTCATGGTGACACCATGTCTGTCAGAGTAGAGCGGGGCTCCACAGAATTTTCAGTGACTGATTTTTTAGAAGTAAGGTATCAGGTCTTTCTTCCAAGGTACCTCTGAGTGGCCTCAAACTTCCAACATTTTGGTTATAGCAGCCAAATGCATTAACTATTAGTACCACCTACAGTCTCCAAGAGACCTTCAAGCACCCCTTTTTCCTCTCTGACTGGTTGGCTGGGGTTCACTGCCTGATTGACAGCTCTACTGCCCACTCCCGTGCTATACCACCTGCCAACGAGCTCAACTCCTAGAGAAAGAAAGGATAACTCTGACCTAGGCTGAGAATCTCTGTTTAAAATAGACTGCTGAGCATGTGCATTTTAAAAAACCAACTCCATGAGCAAACGTTACTGGTTATATCCCACTTAAATTAAGTCGCCTTTAAAAAATGTCATCTTTCCATTTGAGGCTGTGACCCAATGCTTTCATCCCCACAGTCATTCATGTGTTGGAGTTGGTGCAGTTGAGCAGCGATTTATTAGGTACAAATTGAAGATTTCCTATGGACCTTGGTTTTCCTCATGTCTCGTGTAGCCAAATATTTTTTAATTGTGTTTAAGAAAGAGTCCAATTGAAAATTAGAGGATATTAATGAGTGGTGTATAATTATCTACTGGAGATAACTGACAGCTCTTGTTCTAGGTGGTGAATTGCATGTCTCAACCCATATTTTCCTTCCACTTTTAAGGTTAAAGACTTTTAGATAATCCCAGTATTTATCAAGATTACTTAAAGGCACTAAGTGACATGAGGAGCTCTGGTAGTGTAGTGCCTAAGGTACTTGACTGATAACCAGCAGGCTGGCAGTTCAAACCCACCAGCCACTCCTCGGAAGAATGGTTGGGCAATCTACTTCTGTAGTTATACTGCCTCGGAAACCCAAGAGGGGTCACTATGAGTCGGGCCGACTTGACAGCACCTAACAACAACAACAGTCATAGGCGGAAATAGAAGTAAAATGGGAAGCTCTAACATTAATAGTTAGGGAGGTATTTAAAGGAAGAGTATGGTCATTGGATCAGTTTATGTATGCATAAACACATACACATGTGTTGGGAAAGAAAAAGCAATTAAGTTAAAACATCACCATTATATATTAGAATAATGCTTTGCAAGTGGGAAAATGTACCTTGAGAGGTTATGAATAGACCAAGAGACTGTGGAGGAGTGAGGACAGAGCTAGTTTTGAAACATATCCTTCTGGCTTCAAGTACACTTGACCTTTGCCTTCTGGTCAAAAGAGGGACCCACTGTATCAAGAGAAGGTGTTCATCTTGGAGACCAATGTGATACTATTGACTCTGAACAGAAAAAGATTGGTTCAGCACAAGTCTGGGGCTTACTCGCTGTATATCCTGGGTAAGTTGCTTTACCCGGGCCTTCTCAAGTTTGGGGATCCTTATACTTAACCTAAAGGGTATTTTTGAGCATAAGTTTACCTACTACTTCTGAGGATTAAATGAAACCAGATTTCTGGTGCTTAAAAAATGTCAGATTCCTTTCTCTTCCCTTTATATATAGATCTAGAAGTTGTTAACAAATTTCCTGATGATACTATTTGTTTTTTGTTGAATCATCTTTGTCTTGTAAACATTAGGAAGAACGATTTTATTGTATGCAGCATATATATTAAAAAAAAAAACCACCCACTGCCGTCGAGTCAGTTCTGACTCATAGTGACCCCTCCTTGGGTTTCTGAGGATAATGGTATCACTATGGAAGTAGATTGCCCAACCTTCCTTCTGAGGAGTGGCTGGTGGGTTTGAATTGCCAGCCTTCTGGTTAGCAGTCAAATGCCTTAGGCATTTTGCCACCAGAGTGGCATAAGAACTTAGTAAATAGAAGATAGCTGAGGTTTTCCATATTGTAAGGTAGCTTCCAAGAGGTTACTATCTGAGCAAATGATTTTAAGTTGTGTGGAGCCATGATGATACCCTCTGCACTTTGTTGTTATGTGCTGTCGAGTTGGGTCCAGCTCCCAGCAACCCTGTGTACAGAGGTACCATCCTCACAATCATTTCTATGTTCCACCCCGTTGTTACAGCTACTGTATCAGTCCATCTTGTTGAGAGTCTTCCTATTTTTTGCTGACCCTTGTAAGCATGGTGTCCTTCTGTAAGGACTTGTCCCCCTTGATGATGTGCCTAAAGTAAGCAAGATGAAGTCTCACCATCCTTGCTTCTAAGGAGCATTCTGGTGGTACTTCCTCCAAGACAGACTTGTTTGTGCTCCTAGCAGTCTGTGGTTTTCAGCGTTCTTCACCAGGAAAGAACATGAAGACCAAGAGAAATGATAAGATTAATATGTTAGACCATTTATCCCTTGCGGCTGTGAACTTTTACTTTGCATGGTTAGGATTTTTGTTATGGGGTACATCCAATGAAAAACTACCTTCAAGTAGGAGGAAGATCAATGTGTTGGAAAAAACAAAACAAAAAAATGACTTAGCCAAGGTTTCTGTGGTTTCTAAAGAGGAACTGGTTGTGGAGGGAAGACATTGATGACTGAAGATTAGTAGACCATGGATAGATAGCTGGTGTAGAAGCAGACTCTGATGGTCAGGGGTGGTGGGCAGTGCCCCTTCATTCCTGGTAGAATGGGAAACATCATTAGAGGGTAATATATTCAGTTTAAACATCATGTTTATACAAGACAATATTGGATTACAGATTTATTATAACTCATTCCCTAAAATATCTGGGAGTGAATAAAAAACAAAGTCATCTATTATTCATATTAACAGGATGGGGGCAGAGAAGAGGGTGTGTGTGTAGGATAAAATACAATGAAGAATATAAAAATCCCTGATCACTGACATACTCCCACAGAATCTTCTGTCTTTTGCTTGACCTTCTTGGCTTGACAACACAGATACAGCTGAACCCTCAGCATGGGGGAAGGGCAGGGGAGAGGGAGAGAATTCATGCACTTATGGAAAGTTGACTGTGTATATGTATAAAAAATGTTTCTCCAGCCTCTTCCCTTAAAAAGTATTTGCCTCTCAACTTCCCACACTCATTGAAATATACTTACAAGCCTCTAATGCCAGACTTGATCCTCACCATAATGATTAAGAGTCAGATGTTTAGACACACTGAACTAATGCTCTTTGACTTGGCCATAGCCAAGACCATAAATCCATATGACAGATACTGGGTGGTTGCCATTTTTTGTTATGAATATAAATTAGGAGCCTCATGTAAAATGTTGCTTTGTTAACTAATTGTCATGTAGGCCTTTGTTTGAGGTTGGTCCTGATTGTCTCATTTTAGGAGTATGAAATGCAAAAAAAGGGCACCAGTTTCAAATTCAGATGTCAGCCGGGTAATAAAATGTTAAGATTTTTTTTTTTTTAAATAAAATGGAAAGAAGCATACTAGAATCAGACCTCAGTTTGAGACTTTACTCTGCGTTTAATAGTTTAATGTATCTCAACCTCATTTCCTCCCTGTATGCAATTGAGATAGTGTAACATGATACATATTTCATGGAGATACTGTGATCATTAATTGAGATGATTCATGTAAAGGCTGTTGTTGTTAGGGGCCATCAAGTCTGTTCCAGCTCATAGTGACTCTATGTCCAACAGAATGAAATACTGCCCGGCCTTGCTCCAGCCTCACAGTCATTGCCATGCTTACCATTGTCACAGCACTGTGTCCTTCCATCTCATTGAGGATATCCCTTTTTCCACGGACCCTCCACCAAGCATGATATCCTTCTCCAGGGTCTGATCCCTACTGACATGGCCAAAGTTCAAGAGACAAAGTCTGGCTGTTCTCACTTCTATGTATAGTAAGTGGCATATAGTAAGTGCTCAGTAAATGATAACTACTAATAGTAATACTAATAGAAATTATTAAATTACCACCCTTAACTTGTACCATCTTCATAGTTGTTGGTATACTTGAATCCATTGTTGCATCCACTTCCTAAAAATGCTGAGGAATTCGTGTCTGTGTTGTTATTGATGTTGATGTTATAGAACATATTATTTTTTGTGTGTGCACTTTAAAGCAATGTAGACAGTGGCAATAGTGTATTCTGAAGGCATATCCTTGAGAGGTTAGGACCTTTCCCTAATGCTCATTTATAATGAAATGCTCCATAAATGTTCCATCTCCTCTCTTGCTTCTGCCCTGAAGAGAAGTTTAGTGGCAATCATGTGTATATGATTTCTTTGCTGGCACAAATGGTCTAAATCCCTTGAGTTTATGAAGAAGCATGCTGCAGGAGAAAGAGAACGAGACTAGCAGTCAGAAGTCTGAAACCCACCCTTACCCAACCATTTGTCCTCAGCTTTGGAGAACAGATTTTGGAAACATTGCCAGCTCTGTGGTCCCTTTGTGACTCCAGGCAGACATTGCTTCCTTCTACTACATGTCTCTTACTGCTATTTCTGTACATGTCCACTTGGAACATTATGTGGTATTAATAAAACATATTAGTTGCCCACCTGCTAGGCAATGAGTTCTTCAAGGGTATTTTGTGTATCCTCAGTGCCTAGTGATAGAGTCGGATGCAGAGTACTGGCTTAGTAAATGTTTTGGAAATGCTTGCTTGGCCAGAGTCGAGGCATGACTTTGGCTTTAACTTGCTGGGTGGTCTTGGGCAATTTATTCAGTCTTTGAAACTCATCATTTTCTTGTCTCTAAAGTGAATGTAACACCTGATTCGCTCCCACAAATAATTGATGTGGAATCAGCTGAACAAATGTAAATATGTTCAATAAATTTAAAAATGCCAAGCAATAGAAAATAATAATAAAATTAGGCATAATAATATCAATAGTATTCATTCAATCATACTTTTGAAATCCAAGCTATAATATTTATTGTGGTATGCTTTAAAATTGTAAAAATTGGAAGCAACTGAAATTTCTATCACTAGAATATTTATTAAATAACTGATGTGACATTGATACTGTATAGTGTGGGACAGCTGATAATACTTATTGAACTTTTTAATTTGTGCCAAGCCCTGTCTAAGCATTTTACAAATATTTTGTTTAATCCTTCCAAAATCCCTGTGAAATCCAGACAGCATTATCCTCATTTTACAGATGATGTAGAACTCTGTGACTGGCATGGAGTGAGGTATGTAACATCTTGGGCATGGATAAAAAGCAAGTTGAAGAGCAATATATGTAGAGTTTAACATGTATTTATTATGCATAGAGAAAGCAGCCTGATAGATTATCTGTCAAAGAAGTAACAGTAGTTCTCTCTGGGAACTGGATTTACGGGGAGTTTTTGTTCTCTACAGAGTACTTTTCTATTTGGTTTGAAGGTTTTATTTATTTATTTTTATAATGAGCATGTATTACTTTTATAATTAATAAATTAATGCAATAAATGACAGTTTCTTTTTGGGGAAAAAAAAGTTTTCTGAAAAAGTAGCTGAGAAGCTAAATGTTAATGGAACTGAAATATTGAATTAATTCTTTGTCTTTCTGTCAGTGAAAGTAGTCTGATTCCTGAGTTAAAAATAGTGCAATCAGAATAAATGATACCCAGTATTTTTTTTCACTCCCCATACCCATCATTTTTATATATTGCCTGGATCTCAGTGGTTCACTTGCACTTGACCTTCATTTGCCTTATTTGTGAGGGTGAGTGAAGTTTTAGTTAAGAGTTATGGATTGGATTGTGTCCCACCCCCTCCAAATATGTGTTGGACTTCTAACCTTTACACCTGTGGATGTCATGCCATTTGGTAATAAGCTTTTTCTTTGTTATGTTAATGAGGTCCTATCAGTGTAGCTTGAGTCCTAAACCTAGTCACTTCTGAGTTATAAGGAACAGCATAGATACAGTGACAAGGGAACATAGTAGGGAAGGTAGATGCCAGGAGAGCAATGTCTAGGAACCAAGCAGCCCCAGGGCTACAGAAGCTGAAAGATCTTTCCCCAGAGACAAAAGAGAGAGAGGCTCCTTGGGGCCGGTGCCTGAATTCAAACATCTAGCCTCTTGCACCGTGAGAAAATAAATTTCTCTTCTTTAAAGCTATCTACTGTGATGTTTATGTTACAGCAACATTGGGAACTTAGACAGCCAGCAAATAACATAATATCAGTTCTCAGTGACTGTCAAAAGACTGTTGTTGTTAGGTGCCATCGAGTCGACTCCAACTTACAGCAACCCTCTCTACGACAGAACAAAACAGTGCCTGGTCCTGTGCCAACATCACAATCCTTGCTATACCTGAGCCCATCATTACAGCCACTGTGTGAATCCATCTCGTTGAGGGCCCTCCCCTTTTTCGTTGACCCTCCACTTTACTAAGCATGATATCCTTCTCCAGGGAATAGTCCCTCTGTCAACATGACCCAAGTAGGTGAGATGAAGTCTGGCCACTCTGGCTTCCAAGGAACATTCCAGCTACACTTCTTGTAGGACAGATTTGTTTGTTTTTCTGGCAGTCCATGATACTTTCCGTATTCTTCACCAAGAACCAGCAAATTCATCTTTCTATTAAGTAACAAACCCTTGGACTTTCAAAAATTTAATATACCAAATGACTCTTATCTTAGATTATATAGAAGTCATAAAAATTAAATCTACCATCGCCTGGATTCACCTGGTATGGGAAGGTATTCAACCTAAGTGAGCAGCTATTTAAGTACCTGGCATTGGAATCTTCTGGTCAACCTGTGTAGAAGTATAAAAAACTCCAAGTTCCCTGTAGGAGTCCATCATAAAGTATTTACATGCCCATGAAGTCACCAGGATTTCAACATGCGTAGCAAAGAGCCATTCTGAGGGGAATGAGGCTGCAGATGTTGCTATCTGGTTGACCAGTCTCTTAGGTACCTACACCTTATTGCCTAAGCGATCCCAACTCTTATTGTTGCCTGAGAAACTTGTTATCACAGAACTTTCTCACACTCACTGACCCAGATGTTTATTGAATTCCAGGACTAGTATGTGTGGCCAGACAGCCAAATTCCAATTTTAGAATGCTGCTTGTGACCATGAAATTCTGTTAACTCAGGCTTTGAAAAGGCTGACAGTGTGTGTGTGTGTGTGTGTGTGTGTGTGTGTGTGGTGGAGGGAGCAATAATGAAGATCAAACAACAAATCCTTTCCAGTCTGAGAACAAGCATGCATTTTGATTTCCAGAGCTTTTCAGTGCAGTAATAGAACAAAAACATCTGAAGGTGGAACGGTACTAGAATTTTAACTCATCCACGTTCCACAAAAGATTGATTGAAATTCTTTCAGGAAGATATAACACTTGTTGTACCTCTTAATTTCTAATTATTTCATAACCTTCAGCAATGTGTTTTAGAGTCTGTTAACATTTCTAAGTTAAAATGTTTTTTTATAATTACTAAAATAAGCCTTTCTCCTAACACTCACAGAGAAGTCTGAATCTACTTCCTTCCTTTCTCCCTTCTTCCCTCTCAGGCTTCTTTCCTTCCCTCCTTCTCTTGTTTCTTCCCTCCTTTCCTCCCTCTCTCCCCTCAGCCTCCCTCCCTCCTTTTCCTCCTCCTTTCCTCTCTTCCTCCTTCCTTTCTTCTTTCCTATAACATACACTTAAGTACCTATTCTTTGACAGATGTTGTTTTTGGCATTGAGGATACAACTTTGAACTAGACAGACAAGTTTCTTTGCTGTGAAGAAATTGTCATTCTAGTGGAGACAGACAGAAAATAAAGATATTATTTACAAAATTAAATAAGAATTTCAGTTAGTAATAAGCACTGAATAAAACAAAACAAGACAGTAGAGAGGGGAGAGGCTGGAAAGTGGTGTTAACTGCTTTTCATTGGGTGGTCTGGGAAAGTTTCTTCTCTGTGGAGCTGGGGTATCAGCTAAGACCTGAATGAGAAGAAGTTATGGGAGAGACATTCAGACTTGGACGCTTCAGTTTTCCCATGTATAGTGGTGGCAAGGTGGATAGATTGGTTGGGTTTAACTGAGGTAACATGCAAGAATGCCCAGAATAGAATTTTGGCAAATAAGAGCATTGTTGCTCTTGTTATTAGTTGTTAGTTGCCGTCAAATTGCCTCTGATTCATGGTGACTCCATTGCTTAACAAAATGAAATGTTGCCCAGTCCTGAGCCATCGTCACAATTATTGGTATGCTCCAGTCCATTCTTGCATCCACTGTGTATTTTTTTTCTGACTCATAGCGACCCTATGTGTGTCAGAGTAGAACTGCTCCATAAGATTTTCATTATTATTGTTATTTTATTGTGTGTTGGGTACAAATTTACAAAGCAGATTTGTTTTACATTCACCAGTTCATGCACATTTGATTTCACGGCCCCTTTACAATCCCCAACCATAAAAAACTTTGCTCCCCATGACCATCCCTCCCTGTGCCCTTCTTATCTGTCTGTCCTGTCTGTCCAGCTTTCCCTCTATGTGAGTGCTGCCTCTCTCATGTCTCATGGCTGGTTGATCTAAGAGGTGCATTTCCCTAGAGTACATGGGTACATCTCTCTGGGGTAGGTGTTCTGCATGTAGGTCTTCCTACTGTTGAACTGAGAGCCAATTCATGGAAGTCAGTCCCTTTCTAAGCCCAAAGCATAACCCGGGGCCCTAGTCTTGGGGGTTCCACCAGTCTCTATCTGACTAGTAATTCTGGTCATGTTTGTGTTTTTGAATTTTGTTCCACATTTTCCCTCCCACTCTATCCAGGATCTCCAGTATTGATCCCTTTCCAAGGGGTTGTCATTGGTAGCTGGGCACCATCTAGTTCTTCTGGTCTTGGGGTCATGAAGGCAGAGGTCTTCATAGTCCACCATATCTTTGGACTAACTGTTCGATCCACTGTGTATTTTGAGTGGCTTCCAGCCAGGGGAGCTCACCTTCCAGCACTATATTAGAGCATATTCTGTTGTGATGCATAGGGTTTTTATTGGTCAATTTTCAGGAATTAATTGATAAATTTTGCCAGGTCTTTCTACCTAGTCTTTCTTAGTTTGGAAGCTCCACTGAAACCTGTCCACCATGGGTGACCTTGCTAGCATTTGAAATAGTGGTGATATAGCTTCCAACATTATAGCAACACAAAAGTCACCATAGTACAACAAACTAACAGTTGGGTGGTAGATAAAATATTAAATTGCAATAGTAGTAGGGCTTTAAAAAATATTCTTTCTTTCCACTTTTGCATGTCTGTTTATTGAAGTAGAAAACAATTGATTATCATATCATCTTTATAAAACTCTGTTGGCTGTAGAGGCCAGAATAAAAGATCTACTAGAGCCCATGCTTTGGATTTAGGGTGTGGGACCAAACAAGATGATGCAGGAATCTAGCTTGGCCTCCTGGGATTACCAAGTAGGTTAATTATGTTCCGTTATTTGCCAACTTTATTTCAGGAGTTGGCTGGAATTTAGTTACTTGATGGATGAGTGGGACATAAGGCTTTGCAATATGAACCACGCCTTAGGTTTACTTCACCCAATTCCTCCTCCCCAAGGAGGTGAGTTGCAGAAAGTCCTGAAGGTGGGGCCAACTTTAGCCCCAGGAGGCTCTTGAGATATGCTCAACTGCTTGGCAGGTCCTCTTTTGAAATCTCTGAGGTTTGCATTGCAGAGCGTGGAAGAGATGGCTTTGGCCTGGAGAGATTTTATGGCAGGTGTTACCTAGCAGCTGCCAAATGTTAGATGACAGAGATTCCTCATTGCAAGAATGTAGGAGAAAGTACATTTTACTGTATGTTGGGCCAATTTGAATTTATTCTTGTTGTTAGGTGCTGTCCAGTTGTCCCGACTCACAGTGACCGTGTGTACGACCAAACAAAACACCGCCTGCTCCTGTGCCGCCCTCACGATCCTTGCTGTGCTTGCACCCACTGTCGCAGCCACTGTGTCCATCCATCTTGTAGAGGGTCTTGCCCTTTTCCACTGACCTTGTGCTTTACCAAGCGTGAGAGACACTCTTCTCCAGGGACTGGTCCCTCCTGATAAGATGTCCATGTACATGAGATGAAGTCACATCATCCTTACTTCTCAGGAGCATTCTGGCTGTACTTCTTCCAAGGCAGATTTGTTCATTCTTCATTATTCTTTGGCATCAGTTCTTCGGTTTTTCTTATTCATTGTCCAACTTTTGCATGTGCATATGAGGTGATTGAAAATACCATGACTTGGATAGAGAGAACCTTAGTCCTCAAAGTGACATCTTTGGTTTGTAACACTTTAAAGAGGTCTTTTGCAGCAGATTTACCCAATGCAGTGTGTCATTTGATTTTTTGATTGCTTCTTCCATAGACCTTGATTATAGATCCAACTAAAATGAAATCCTTGACAACTTCAGTCTTCTCTACCTTTATCATGATGTTGCATTTGTGAGGATTTTTGTTTTATGTTTTTATGGTTTGGTTTTATCTTTATGATTTGTTTTCATTATGTTGAGGTGTAATCCATTTATTCTTACTAGTTCGTAATTGTTATAGTCTTTATTTAAAAAACTTCACTCAAGGTTTACTGAAGTAACAAAATTATAATTAATGCCTATTTTTTTTTTTAAATAGCATTTGTACTTTGTCTTGGATCTTTGGACTTTACAATACCCCTGGAGGTCATTGTTTCAGGAATATGTCTCCAGGTAGTGTTGCATAGTGGTTAAAGGCTATTGATATTCTAATGCCTGATGCCAGAGGTTGAATCTTGGCTCCACCACTAGCTATGAGGTTCTTTGTTGCTGTTATGTGCCATCGAGTCAGACCCAAATCATAGTGACCCCTCCTTGGGTTTCCGAGGCAGTATCACTATGGAAGTAAATTGCTCCATCTGCCTTCCGAGGAGTGGCTGGTGGGTTTGAACTGCCAGCCTTCTAGTTAGTAGTCAAGTGCCTTAGGCACTATGCTACCAGAACTTATTCAACTACTCGGTGTCTTAGTTCTTTGTTGGAGAGGCTCATAGTAGCTACCTCACAGGAATTTGTGAGGGTTAAATAAATTAATATAAGTAAACTGCTTAGAGTAGTACCTGGATATAAATGGAGATTTTATATAAGAGGAGGCTGAGACTCAAGAAGTCTTTATTGCTGGTTTAAGTGAGCATATTTGCAGAGCTGGGACCCAAACCTGGGTCTCTTGATTTTAAGTCTAGTACTATTTCTACATTTTCCTTATGTTGACCAATTAGTAGGTATGATTTAAAATATAAATCTAGAAAATAGTATATTAATATTTAATATTATAGTAATATGCTGTTGTTACTTGCTGCAGAGTTGACTGATTCATGGCAACCCCATGTATAACAGAATGAAATGTACTCTGGTTTGTATCATCTTTATGATCATTGGTATGTTTGAGTCCATTTTTGTGACTATTAAATAGTGCTTTCCAATTGAGGTGACACATCTCCCCCCACTATATAGGGCAGTATTCTATTGTGATCCATACTGTTTTCATTGGCTACTTTTCAAAAGTAGATTACCAGGGTCTTTCATCTTAAGTCTGTCTTAGTCTTGCAGCTCTGCTAGCACCTGCCCACCATGGATGATCCTGCTGATACTTGAAATCATGGTGGCTTAGCTTCCAGTATCATAGCAACATGCAGCCACCATAGCATGACAAATGGACAGATGGGTGGTGGATAGTAATACAGCAGTACACTATTATTTGTTGTTGCTTTTGTTGTTAGTTGCTGTTGAGTCAGTTCTGACTCATGGCAACACCATGTCTTCAGAGTAGAACTGCTCCATAGGTTTTCAAAGTTGTGACCTTTTAGAAGCAGATTGCCCAAGCCTGTCTTCCAATGCACCTCTGGATGGGTTTGAACTGCTAATCTTTCAGTTAACAGTTGAGCAACTAATCATTTATGCCACCCAGGGATTCTTTATTATTATTAGTAGTAGTAGTATCATCATTATTTCTGCCTAACAGAGTAGAAAATAAGGTACACATCAGTTATTTTGAAATGTCTCTTGATGTTAATTTTGTTGGTAGGTTTAGTTTGCCATTGGTCTTTTCATTCAGCTTCTTAATTTTTTAAGAATGTAATTTGAGTGTGAAAAATTTATGACTGGAAATGATGTTTCCAATATTATAATTAAATGAACTTTCTTGTGAGGCAAAACTATAAAAAAATAAGATTAAGAAAAAGAACTAGATAATGAGATACCACTTCACACCGTCTAGGGGGGGCTGTTATTAAAAAATAAAATAACAAGTGTTGGTCAGGATGGAGGCCTTCAGCATTGCTGGTGGGAATGTAAAATGGTGCTGCCACCAGAAACCAGTCTGGAATTTCTTCAAAAAGTTAAACACAGAACTATCATATGACCCAGCACTTCCATTCTTAGATATTGAAAACAGGTGCTTAGACTGATACTTGTGTATCAGTGTTCACAGTGTACCATCTTTATTCACAGTAACCAAAAGGTGGAAGCAACCCAAGTGTTCACCAACAGATGAACAGATAAACAAACTGTGGTACACATATTCATAAAGTTTTGGTCCATGCTATAACATAGCTGAACCTTGAAAACATTATGGTAAATGAAATAAGCCAGATAAAAATAAACAAATATTGTGATTCCACTTATTTGAAATATTTAGAATAAGCAAGTTCATAGAGATGGAAAATAGATTTGAGTTTACCAGAGAATAGGAGGGAGAAATGGGGGAATAATTATTTAACAGGTTACAAAGTTTCTGTTCAGGATGATGAAAAACCTTTGAAATAGGTAGTGGTGATGATGTATAATATTGAGAATATAGTTAATACCATTGAAATGGCATAATGCCTAAGGGATTTGACTATTAACTAGAAGGCTGGCAGTTCAAACCCACCAGCCACTCCTTGGAAGGAAGGTTGGGCAATCTACTTCCATAGTGATACCACGTTGGAAACCCAGGAAGGGGTTGCTATGAGTCAGATCCAACTTGAAGGCAGTGGTTTTTTTTGTTTTTTTGTTTTTTTTTAACTGAAATGTACACTTCAAATGGTTAAAATTATTTGAAATTTAGTTTAAAAATGTGGAAAATCACTTGACACTTACTATTATTTATTTTCAGAAGTAGAAAGAAGCTTAAGAAAGTAAAATGAAAGTAGTAGGTGAATAATGTGTGTGGGGTTAAAAAGCTCATGGTGTGGTGAGATTGTGGTTTTCCTGTGTGGATCCAGCAGACACACACGCACAAAAAACCCACACCGAAATAGCAAACACACTGCCGTTGAGTTGATTTGACTCATAGCAGCTGCTCTTTGGATTTCCGAGGCAGTATCTCTATGAAAGTAGATAGCCCAATCTTCCTTCTGAGGAGTGGCTGGTGGATTTGAACCACCAGCCTTCTGGTTAGCAGTCAAATGCCTTAGGCACCACACCACCAGAGCTCCCATACAAGGAACTGATACAAGGAGGTTTTAAAATGAAGTTCTCTATTACCTACAGACAGTGAATTCCATCCCAAGGAGATGACTCTGAGGGCTGGCATTCGTAGTGTGCTTGATGGCAGCATCAGAAACCCTCTGTGTGATACGAAGACATAAAGAAGAGTTAGCAACCTACGAATTGGCTTGAAGTCATAAATTTTCTTTCTAAGGGTAGTTGCTTAAAGGAAAGCCTTTTGGCTTTGATTCCAGCCATCAACAAATGGAAAGATTTTAATTTCATGAAGTCTGGGGACGATTTCATGCATTGGCGTTGTAATAGGTTGTTTAGGATGGGGCACTTACCAACATGATCAAGAAAATGAATTTAAACAGGAGCAAATGGCTTTTGAAAATGAGTAAACAATAATCTGCATTAAGCACAAGGATGTTGTCATAGGGTAAGAAGTGAAGCCCGCAGAGCTCTGAGGAGAATACTCGTATATATAGTTGGGAGTGGGTGTGGGCGGTGGGGTGAGAAGTGAGAAGCTGTGGTGGTGATCTGTTAGCTGAGGCAGAGAATGGATGAGCTGTGGTCTTCCAGGGACTTTTCAGAAGGTAGGAGGAAGGAGAGTTAGTCAAGGGGATACACTGAGAGTGCTCAAGATGGACTTGAGATAATCAAGCCTCCAGCATGCCTGTGGATACACACGAAGACAGGAGATGTCTGCTTGGTGTTCTAGATTGAAGATACTAAGGTCATGCACTTTCTTGCTTTAGTAAAACTTATACAATGCCTGGAATGCGGTAGGGGAGAGGAAAACAACAACAACAAAAATGTTATACAAAGCCACAGATTTTCATCAGTCATTTATAACTTAATGCTTTTAGTTAATTCCCATGGGGCAGTACACAATCTGTGGATGGACCAAATGTCTTAGAATGTGACTCTAGCACTTTCTCCTAAATCTTTGTATAAGACATACAAAAGCCAACTGTTTCTTTAACAGCTGACTTAATTTGGGATTTCAAATTGTAGTTGTGACTTTGGTTGCTAACTTTCACAGCAACTGATTTGTCTTATTTTTAAGTTGAGTGTAAGGCAGTATCTTTTGCAAACATCAAGTATGTCAAAGCATGATCATGTTCAGGAAATTTAAGCTTCAGGTGATGATTTTAACTTGATTTGAAATGAGAATTAGGTGCTGTTTAAATATTGACACCATCATGAAGGATGTAAGCCAGCAAAATGTTATACAAACATCTAAGTTAAAAAGACACTTATCTGTTCAATTTAGAGAAGGGGATTCTTAGCTCAGGAAAAGAAACAGGACCATCACTCTTTTCTTTTAGACTCCTTGAAGGAGGGTTGGGCGATCTACTTCCGTAGTGATACTGCCTTGGAAACCCAAGGAGGGGTCTCTGAGTTGGGTCCGACTCCATGGCAGTGAGTTTGGTTTTGGTTTGGTTAGCTGGGGAAGCTCTGGTGGTACAGTGGTTGGTTGGCAGTTCAAACCTACCAGCTGCTCTGTGGGAGAAAGATGACGCAATCTGCTTCTGTAAAGATTTACAGCCTTGGACACCATATAGGGCAGTTCTACTGTGTCTCATGGGCTCACTTTGAGTCAGAATTGACTGGATGGCAGTGGGTTTGTTTTTCTTTTGGCTTAGTTGGGAAAGGGAAAGGAAAAAGAATTGCTCTGTGTCCTTGAAGAACTTTTTGGTCTCTTTAACCCTCAGTTTCCTCATATCTAAAGTAAGATAAACAGCAGTATCTATGTTACTGGGTTTTTGTGAGGATTAAGTGTAATGTGCATAGCACATACAGTAAATGTTAGCGGGAGAAAAAGTGTGCCTGACACTATGTTAAATGCTGTTCTCGTTGCCCTATGAGAGGGTGTCAGTGACCCTCTTTTACTCTGTGGAGGTGAAGGATAGCAGAGTTCAAGTCATGTCCTCCATGTTTTTGTAACGGTGGGACTAGAATTCAAGTGAGGAGCCCTGGCAGCACAATGGTTAAATGCTCAGCTGCTAACAGAAAGGTTGGAGGTTTGAACCTACTTAGCGGTGCTGCGGTAGAAAGACCTGGCATTCTCTTCTCATAAAGATTTAAAAAAAAAAAACCCACTGTCATCAAGTCAATTCTGACCCATTGGGTTTCTGAGGCTGTAAATCTTTATGGAAGTAGATCATCCCATCTTCCTTCTGTGGAGTGGCTGGTGGATTTGAACCACCAACCTTTTGGTTAGCAGTCAAATGCCTCAGGCACTACACCACCAGAGCTCCTTCTCATAAAGATTACAGTGTAGAAAACCCTATGGAGAAGTTCTTCTCTGTCATATGGGGTCGCTTTCACTCAACAATGGCAGCTAATGCCAACAACAGAGTTTAAACCCAATTCCTTCTGACTAAAGAAGGTCTTTCCGCTGGACTTGCTTTTTCTCATTATTGAAATATGATTAACTGAGTGAATATTAGTTAATTAATTCACTAATTCCACTGGATGTATTTAATATCATGTCTGGCTCCAGTGTGTCCTGAGTTAGGTTAAGGACTTTATTTCACTTTCTGTGCCTTAGTTTTGTCATCTATAAAATAGAAGCAATACTGTATATGGGCTTATATGAGGCTTCTGGCACTCCATTAGATTTCTGCCTTGGTGGAGACACTGGCCTTAGCCCTAACCCTTCAGGCACTACCATTTTCTGCCACCAGGCACCAGAATTGCAAAGGGAACGTCTGTAAAGAGCAGGCCACAGAGCTTCACTTACATCTTCTAGGGTATATGCATGACATTCAATTTTTAAAATCTGGAAAATTCTTAAATATAAAACATATCTAGTGCCAAAGGTTCAGCTAAGGGTCTGTTGATTTGTACATGGTAAGATTACTTTAAGCAGTCAATAAGAATCTTTGAATGAGGGTGCAAGGTTTTTTTTTTTTGGCCTTGGTTTTATTTTTATGTAACTGCTAAATATAAAATAAGAGCAACATTGGGTTGAGCCATGATAAGCAAGTTCACCAAGACACTGTGTCTCACTTTTCTTAGGTTCTTTAATTACCTCTGGTAGCGTAGTGCCTAAGGCACTTGACTGCTAACCAGAAGGCCTGTGGTTCAAACCCACCACCCATTCCTCAGAAGGAAGGTTGGGCAATCTACTTCTGTAGTGAGACCACCTCGGAAACCCAAGGAGGGGTTGCTATGAGTCGGGTCTGACTCGACGGCATGTAACAACAACAACAACCATTTTTAAAGACTCTGCCATGTGTTAGACACTGTGCTGGACAGACATGTCCACAGTTGAGTGAGACACGATTCCTGCCTTCTAAAATCTTACAACCTGGGAGGTGAAAGTCCAGTAAAGAGATACATTTCAATATATCCTGGTGGTGGTTGTGAAAATCCTGTGTGAGGGCTAAAAATTGAGAAGGTAAATTTTTAGGCTAAAGTAACAGCTGGGAAGGCATCGAGTATGGGGGCAAAACAAAACAAACAAACAAAAAAACCTCACTGACATTAAGTCAATTCTGACTCAAAGTGATCCTCATAGGGTTTCCAAGGCTGTAAATTTTTACAGAAGTAGATTGCCCAATCTTTGTCCCATGGAGCAGCTGGTGGGTTTGAATCGCTGACCTTCTGGTTAACAGTCAAATGCTTTACCCACTGTGCCACCAGAACTCCTGTGGGGAGAAAGGTGAGTGTTTAATATGGAGAAGTAGGGAGTAGTACAGAGAAGTTGATGGTGGGTTGGGGGAAAGCTGTGAAGCAGTATGTTGTTGTTAGGTTCTGCTGAGTCAATTTGACTCATAGTGACCCATGTAACAGAGTGGAACTCCCCCATGGGTTTGTCCAGCCTGTGATCTTTACAGAAGCAGATTGGTAGGCCGTTGTCCTGTGGAACCACTGAGTGGGTTTGAACTATCAACTTTTTGATTAGCACCAAGTGCTTAACTGTTTTGTTACCAGGGTTCCTTGTGAAATAACATTATTGTTGTTAGGTCCATCAGGCCCTATGTACAACAGAACGAAACGCTGCCCAGTCCCGTGCCAGCCTCACAATCGTTACTATAAGAAGCAGCATAGGATGCCCCAGGTTGGTTGATTTCTACCACCATCCCAGAATTGTATAGATTTTGGAATTGATGAGGGCCTGTGGACCATAGTCATTCTTTGCAACTGCTTTCTTGCTTATGTTGCTGCCAGCTAGTGCCTGATACTTGAAAAAAAATGGCTTCCTCCGAGTAAGACAGAGTGGCTGCCCCTACCATTTGTCTTTTGCTTCCTGCAGGTAATCTGCACTTCTTTTAACCTCTCCAGTCAAGTACAAAGTCAGAAGAAAATTCATCTTTGTTCTTCCCCCTGGGTGTCTGCAATAGATCCTGATTAGCTCTGTCTCTCAATTATAAAAATTTTCCTCTTGGCCACCAAGTTTCTCAGTCACTCTCCTGATCTCTCTGCTCTTCTATCAGTGCTCAAAGAATATGACACTTGTTCATTGATTTTAACAGCCTGGGCTTGGCTTGGTACAAATGGATTCCTAAATTGAGTACAGCATATCTGCTTTTCAGTTTGTTTTTTTTAAAATCTTGCTATTTTTAAAAAAATTTTATTATTTTTTTAAAATTTATTGTGATTTGGGTGAAGATTTACAGAGCAAATTCACTTTCCATACAGCAGTTCACATATACTTTGTCTCATGTCATTGACCACAGTTTACCA
>NW_006921763.1:3639994-3650527 GCF_000298275.1 Orycteropus afer afer
TTGGGGTTTAGTCCACTTCTGTATCCTTCCTTTCAAGGCTCAGGGGTCCAAGATTATCTTCTGTGTCTGTGTCAATTGGTTTCCCTTTTCTTTGTTGAAGAGCGTCTGTGCAGTCCTTCTGCCTAGGCCTCCATCTTGCGGGAACTCCTCCCAACTTTCTGCTTTTCTTTTAAACGTTTTAAAAAACCAGTTTAACATAAAGCAGATTTTAAAGAGTAATTTACTTGTTTTACGATAGATAATGACTTCTGATGGCGTCATGTCTCTGAGGGACTGAGCCTCATGGACTGCTCCATCTTCCTCTGTCTCTCTCTTCCTTATTCCTCTCCCCTTGAGTAGATCTCCCACCCTCACTTCTCGTTACTCTTCGGGGGACTCTCCCAGTACCTTACCACTATCTCTATCTCCTGCTTCCTTTGCTGTTGACTACAATTTGACCATGGAGACATTGGTGGTACAGTGGTCGAATGCCTGCTTTCCATCCCAGTGAAGGTCATGGGCAGCTAGAACCTGTCTGTTACCATAGGTTTCAGCAGAGCTCCAAGCCTAAGATGGAATAGGAAGAAAGTCCTATTGATCTACTTCCAAAAGTAATAAAAACCCCATGAATCACAACGGTGTAATCTGCAATCAGTCATGGGGAGGAAGCAGGACTGCGCAGCATTTCTTTTCCTTGTGCATGGGGTTGTCATGAGTTGAGGGCCAACTTAATGGCCTCTAACAACAACTTTCGACTAATTATTTCTACTGTTTTGATATCTTTTCCTTTATATGTTCCTTTTGGATCCTCCAGGCTTTTTAGATTGGGGATCTGTGAATATTGGCTTGGGATATCAGTGCCAGTCTTTGAAAACAGCTGCTCAACTGTAGGACCATAGTCTTGTGGGACAACTCGGTCAATTGGCATAACATAGTTTATAAAGATAATGTTCTATATCCTAGTTTGGTGAGTAGTGTCTGGGGTCCTAAAAGCTTTTGAGTGGCCATCTAAATACAACTACTGGTCTCTACTCATCTGGAGCTAAAGAGAATGAGAGAAACCACAGACTCAAGAAACTGGTCCATAGGACAGATAGCCCATGTGAACCATACCTCTTATAGTCTGAAACCAGAAGAATTAGATGGTGCATAGCTACCTCTGCCAGCTACCAACCAGGGACACAATAGAAGGTGCCAGAAAGAATGGGAGAAAAATATAGAATGAAATTCAAATTCTTAAAAAAAAATATCAGACTTACTGGAGTGATAGAAACTAGAGGAACCCCTGAGACTATTGCCCTAAGATACCCTTTGAACTTAGAACTGAAGCTACTTCTGGAGACCAAATGATCAACAGCTACCCAAAAGCAAAGATGAGAAGGCAAAGAGGGGAAGGGAAGCTAGATCAATGGAAACAGAGCGAACAGAATAGAAATAATGAGATTGCTGAGACACTGTAAACCTTGTAACCAATGTCACCCAACAATTTGTGTAAAAATTGTTAAATGGAAGCCTAATTTGCTGTGTAAACTTCCACCTAAAACACAATAAACTATTAAAAAAAAAAAAAAGGAAGAGGAAAAGAGAGAAAACAACAACAGTTGCTTAAGAAGCACATTGCCTTTTCCTCACTCTTCACATCGAGGTTTTCATTTGGGATTCTGTTCACATATGCAGACACTTAGACTTCTGGTTTCATGGTTGTTTTCAGTTTCTGAGCAGCTGAGAGCTGCATGTCTGAGGTGCTGCTGTTTTTATGAACATTTATGTACCTGTGAACAGTTTTGATCTGAAACCAAGGCCCCTATGAAATCTGAGAGATTGAAAAGATTCCTTTAAGATTCCAGGTGATTTTTAGTTCTTTTTATGGTGTGTATATAAGGAAAGTTCTTCTATATTCCTCTTTATAATAGTGGAAGATTTATTCTGTACAGTGTTCCATAAGAGACTTTATTTAAATTTATGAATCATAACTGTATCCTGGGGATTTTATTTTAGAAATATTATATGGTGAGAATAATTCAGATAACTCAGTCTTTGGAAGGCTCTCTCAGTGTTACTGCCTTTGGTATCTGAGGATAGATTTGGGAAAGAGAGTTCTCTGGGTGTAGTTAAATAGTCCAATATGTACTGCCATGGTTTCCACACAGCAGTGTCATTTCCTACCAGGGACTCTCCCCTTTAGACTTAGGGTTGGCACAGAAGCACTATTGCTCACAACAGCCACCTCATTCCTGAGTGGAGTTTGATAGGTCTTTGTAAACAAACTTTTTTTTTTTTTTTTAACTTACCTAGCAAGTTTCACTCCCCACTCCTTCCACCCCTGGTAGCCAACAAAGACAATTTCCTTTCATATGTGTATCTTTCCTTGACTTTTTTAGTAGTGGAAACCATAAAAAACCAAACTCACTACTGTTGAGTAGATTCCGACTCATAGAGACCCCTCCTTGGGTTTCCAAGGCAGTATCTCTATGGCAGTAGATTGCCTAGTCTTCCTTCTAAGGAGTGGCTGGTGGGTTTGAACCACCAGCCATCTAGTTAGTGTCAAACGCCTTAGGCACTACACCACAGAGGACTCACATAATATTTGTTCTTTTGTGATTGACTTATTTCACTCAGCATAATGTCTTCCAAGTTCATCCATGTTATGCAGTGTTTCACGGATTCTACATTATTCTTTAGTGTTGCATAGTATTCCATTGTGTGCACATACCACAGTTTGGTTGTCTATTCCTCCATTGATAGGCACTTAGGTTGTTACCATCTCTTTGCTATTATGCATAGTGCTGTGATAAACATGGGTGTGCATATATTTATTTGTGTCCTGGCTCTCACTTATTTAGGATATATACCTAGTAATGGGATTGCTGGATCAAATGCTATTTCTTTTTCTAACTTTTTAGGGAATCGCCATATTGATTTCCACAGTGGTTATATCATTTTGCAGTCCCACCAGGAGTGTATGAGAATCCCAGTCTCTCCACATCCTCACCAACATTAATAGTTCTCTGTGTTGTTGAACTTTGCTATTAGTGCTGGAGTGAGATGGTATCTTATGGTTGTTTTGATTTCCATTGCTCTAATTTTCGATTGCCTCATATGCATGTGAAAGCTGGACAATGAATAAGGAAGACAGAAGAAGAGTTGATGCTTTTGAGTCTTGGTTTGGCAAAGAACACTGAAAGTACCATGGACTGCCAGAAAAACTAACAAATCTGTCCTGGAGGAAGTGCAGCCAGAATGCTCCTTGGAGGAGAGAATGGCCAGACTTTGTCTTACCTACTTTGGTCATGTTGTCAGAAGAGATCTTTCCCTGGAGAAGGATATCATGCTTAGTAAAGTGGAAGGTGAATGAAAAAGGGGATGGCCCTCAACAAGATGGATTGACACAGTGGTTACAGTGATGGGCTCAGGTGTAGCAAGGATTGTGAGACTGGCACAGGCCCAGGCCGTGTTTCTTTCTGTTGTACATGGGGTCACCATGAGTTGGAGGTGACTCGATGGCATCTAACAACAACAACAACCATGACTTAAGGAACTCTAATGGCATAGGGGATAAAGCATTTGGCTGCTAACCAGAAGGCCAGAGGTTCAAACCTACCAGCTGCTCTGTGGAAGGAAGATGAGGTGATCTACTTCCATAAAGATTTACAGCCTTGGAAACCCAATGGGGGTCACTATGAATTGGATTCAACTATGGCAGTGAGTTTGGTTTGCTTTTTTTGGAATGACTTCAGCACTTTTTAAAAACAAAAGTAAATGAGTCTCTTTAATTTTGTTCTCTTTCTCTCTCTCTACTTATATGTATAGCTGTTGGTAGGTGCTGTTGAATAAGTTTTGACTCATAGCAACCCTGTATGCAGCAGAAAGAAATATTCCCCGTTGCTATGCTTGAACTCATTGTTGCAGCCACTGTCAGTCCATCTTGTTGAGGGTCTTCCATTTTTTCACTGACCCTCTACTTCCCAAGCATGATAATCTGTGATAGTTAACATTGTGTGTCAACTTGGCTGGGCTGCGGTTTTGAATGTCTTGGCAGCTGGATGTAGTTTTTCCCCAAGAGAGATTATAATCATCTCCATGATGGAATCTGCTGTGAGCAGCTAAGTAGTTGCCTTTGGGGTGTAGCCTGCTTCCAGTATCTATGAGGAAGCTTTGAGGAAGGTCCCTAGCTTTTTGGTACATTTTGGATCCTGCATCTGGCCAAATTTTCATCTCTAGTTCCTTGACTTGAACCGGTAGCCTGCTGTGTTGCCTGCTGATCTTGGGATTGTGCCATTCTATCTGCCAGTTTTGGGTTTGTTAGGCTCAGGAGCCAGTAGCTACATGAGTCAGAAGAAGCCTCCAGCTCCAGTGGACCTGGAATAGGATGTCTAGCTGAAGCCCAAGGTTGAGGGGCCTTCACCTAACCCCTGGAGCTGACACTCCGAATTCAGACTTTTAGCCTCCCAAACTGTGAAGAGTAACTTCCACTTGTGGTGGTGCATTATAGCAGCACTAGAGAACCAAGACAATATCCTTCTCCAGCAACTGGTCCCATCTGACAACATGACCAAAATGCAAGGGATGAAGTCTGGCCATTTTCACTTCTAAGGAGCATTCCAGGTATACTTCTTCCAAGATAGATTTGTTCATTCTTCTGGCAGACCATGGTATATTCAATGTGGTATATGCATACAATGAAATATTATTCAGCCATAGGCTCTTGTGAATCATTTAAATACTTTTGGTATATTAATTGCACATCTGATTTATGTTTGCGGTGAAATCTCAGTTAATTCACCACTCTCTGAGGCCATGATGGAGATGTGGCTTAGTAGTCTCTGCCCTCAGTTTCTTCCACACTTCTGGGCTCAGAAAGAGACATAAAATTAATAATGGGTGAATCAACGTATGCATGGTTATTGGTGTTGTTATGTGCTGTTGAATCATCTCTGACTCATAGTGACCATATATACAACAGAATGAAACACTGCCTGGTCCTGTGCCAGGCCCACGATCCTTGCTATACCTGAGCCCATCACTGCAGCCACCGTGTCAATCTATCTTCTTGAGGGCCTCTCCCTCTTTCTTTGACCCTCCACTTTACCAACCATGACATCCTCCTCTAGAAAATGGTTCCCTCACAATATAACCAAAGTAGGTGAAGACGAAGTCTGGCCATTCTCGCTTCCAAGGAGAATTCTGGCTGCACTTCTTCCAGGACAGATTTGTTAGTTCTTTTAGCAGTCCATAGTACTTTCAGCATTCTTTGCCAACACCACAACTCGAAAACATCAACTCTTCTTCTGTCTTCCTTATTCATTGTCCAGCTCTTACATGCATATTAGGTGATTTGAAAATATTGTGTCTTGGGTTAGGCACATCTTAGTCTTTAAGGAGATATCTTTGCTCTTCAGCACTTGAAAGAGGTCATTTGCAACAAATTTGCAAATGCAATACATCTTTTGATGTCTTGACTGCTGCTTCCATTGGCATTGATTGTAGAACCAAGTAATATGAAGTCTTTGACAACATCAGTCTTTTCTCCATTCATCATGATGATGCTTATTGGTCCAGTTGTGAGGATTTTTGTTTTCTTTATATTGAGGAAGTCCATACTGCAGACTGTACTCTTTAGTCTTCATCAGTAAGTGCTCCAAGTTATCCTCACTTTCAGCAAGCAAAGTTGTGTTGTCTGCATATCTCAGATTGTTAATGATCCTTCCTCCAATCCTGACGCCACATTCTTTTTCATGCAGTCCAACTTCTTGGATTATTTGCTCACCATATAGATTGAATAAGTATGGTGAAAGGATACAACCCTGACACACTCCCTTCCTGATTTTAAACCATGCAGTATCCCCTTGTTCTTTTCAAACAACAGCCTCCTAGTGTGTGTACAAGTTCCTCATGAGCACAATTAAGTATTCTGGAATTCCCATTCTTCTCAATATTATCCATAATTTGTTATGATCCACACAATCGAATGCCTTTGCATAGTCAATAAAACACAAGTTAACATCTTTCTGGTATTCTTTGCATTGAGTCAAGATCCATCTGACATCAGCTATGATATCCCTCACTCCACATCCTCTTCTGAATCCAGCTTGCATTTCTGGAAGTTCTCTGTTAATATCATGCTGCAGTCGTTTTTGAATTATCTTCAGTAAGATTTTACTTACGTGTGATATCAATGATGTTGTGTGATATTTTCCACATTCTGTGGGAACACCTGTTTTTTGGAATGGGTACAAATATGAATGATCATTGGTACCTCCTTATCTCATGTAATAGTAAAAGAAAATGGCCAGACATAAGTTTTTTACAAAGTAGCATTTCTTAGGAAGTTTGGAGATGGAATATTTTAAAACCAATGCCTTGAGATATTTGAAGTTTTTGACAATTCCATTGCTTTTCCTGCCCCTTCCCTTTTGCTCCCATTAACTGTCTAGGGTCTGTCTGTATAAGTTGTTGATTTCTTTCCACTCAAATGAAGGCCTCTCATTTATGTTTTAAATCCCACCCAAAGCTTGGCCTCAAAGTAAAACTTTTTCCTTTGCCAAGCTCACAATGGATAGATTTTTTTTTTTTCTGCCTGAGGGTCAAGAGAGTGGGCAGTTTTTTATTTTTCAACCTGTGGGGTCATTTCCTCTCTCCTACCCTACTGCCCTCCCCTCTCTTATGCAAGAAATCAATTGGGCCAGTATCATGACCTCCACTAGGTCAGGCACAATTTCGGAAGGCTTTGTGTGTTCCTTTCCTTAAAGAAATGGAAGGTAAACTGTTTGAAAGCAGGGCAGCTGTGGGCTGTTTGAAAACATCAATGTTGATTGTTTTTCTGAATTTTAACAAAGGAGCTCTTGCCAGAAGACCTTTGCACTCCTGCTCATACAAACCCCAAATTACAAAAAATACATAAGAAAAATAAAACAGAAGCCAGACTGAAGGTTATCTTACCAAAACAGGACTCCTTCCCTCTGTAGGTTGCACAAACAAATGAGTTCCCCAGTTATGTTTCAATCAATCATTCCTGATGAATTCAGTATAAGTGTTGCTTGATCTTTTAACTCATTACTCATTGTCTAGTCCTCAGTACTTGGATCTGTTTCCTCACCATGTTTACCCACCAAATGGTGAGTCCATTTGGAGAGGGGGGGAGAAGTTCACTGCTTTCTTTTCCTCTCCATGTGGTCAGCAATTCAAAAACAAAAACCAAAAAAAAAAAAAAAAAATCTCCAAGATGTGTGTGGAGGAATGACACGTAATTTTCCTTGGGTGGTCACAGCAACTCAAAGGCTAGATTTCTTGCATTGAGATCTTCAGAGGTCACCTCTTGGAGAGTTGACGTTCTGGTCTTTGGGAGAGAAGAGGAGGCAGCAATGGAGAGAGGCAGCATGGGGTAGTGGTGAAGAACAGGAACTCTAAAGCCAGGCTGCTTGCTTTTGAATCCTAGCTCTGCCTCTTACTAGCTGTGGACCTTGGGCAAGTCACTTAACCTTGCTTCCTTATCTGTTTAATGGGGATAATAATGGTGCTAATCCCACATTATATGATTAAGTGAATTGGTATTTCTAAAGTGTTTGGAATAGTGCCTGGCACAGAGTAAAACCAAACCCAGCCCATTGCTTTCAAGTCAATTCTGACTCGTAGCAATCCTATATGACAGGGTAGAACTACCCTATAGGGTTTCCTACCCTGTAAATCAATCTTTACTTAGATCTTCCAGATCTTTTCTCCCTGAAGCCACTGGTGGGTTCAAATCGCTCCTCAGCACATAAACCAAACCAAACCAAACTCACTGCCATCGAGTCTGATCTGACTCATAGCGAGCCCTCCTTGGGTTTCCAGGGCGGATTCACTATGGAAGTAGATTGCCCAACCTTCCTTCCGAGGAGTGGCTGGTGTGTCTGAACTGCCAGCCTTTTGGTTGCCTTAGGCATTATACCACCAGAGCTCCCTCAGCACATGTTGAGTGCTATATAAAACAAACAAAAAACAAGCCAGTTGCTGTGGAGTCGATTCTGACTTATGGTGACCCCGTGTGTCAGAGTAGAGCTGTGTTCCATAGGCTGGTTTTCTGGAAGAACATTGTCAGGTCTTCCTTCTGAGATTCCTCTGGTTAGACTTGAACTGCCAGCCTTTCTGTTGGCAGCCAAGTGCTTAACCATTTGCGTCACCCAGGGATGCCTAAATGAGATGCAAGTGTTTGTCAGAAAACTAAACCTTCTGCCATTGAGTTGATTTCATCTAATAGTGACCCTTTAGGACAGACAAGAACTGCCCCATAGAGTTTCTGAAGTTGTAACCTTTTCAGAAGCAGACTCCCACGTTTTACTCCCACAGAGCAGCTGGTGGGTTTGAACCGTCACCTTTTCCATTAGCAGCCAAGCGCTTAACCACTGTGCCACCAGGCTCCTTTGCTAAATAAATTAAAAAGAAACAGAAATGGGAAAGTGTTAGGCAAGATTAGAGTCAAAAACCCCAAGGGAGTGGGTCGATTTCAAATGAAAGGAGATAATTTATGGTGATAACAGTGACGGAGAAAATAAGTTGATTGAGGATCAGAAAGTAGATAATCAGTTTGGACATTTACAGATCTTATGTGGCTTCTGACTATCCAGATGTGTGACCTTAAGCCAGTCCTTTAAAAATCCCCATCTGTTGGTGTTTGGTGCCATCGAGTGGATTTCAACTCACAGCGATCCCATGGGGCAGAGTAGAACTGCCTCATTAGTTTTTCTTGGCTGTAATCAAGCCAAGAAGATTGATTTAAGGAAGCAGATTGCCAGGTCTGACTCCTGCAAAGGTGCTGTGTGGGTTCAGGCCACTGACCCTTTCGGTTGGCAGCCAAACACTTAACCGTCACGCCACTGGGGCTCCTTACTCTGTCTGTGAAAGGTGACAGTTGGTTGACTGGATATTCTTAAAGGTATATGCCAACCCCAGAAATCTGTGTTTCTGGCTTCAGTGTTTAGTTCATTGCTGGGAGCAGAACTTGGACTATCATTTCAGATAGGGTTGAGGGATGATGACAGAATTCATACCTGGTGTCGAAGTCATTCCTGAGAGTGGGCAAGGCTGATGCTGGGAGGTATGGAGTTGAGATGCTCCATAAAAAGTTGCTCATTGCTGCCTTAAGACTTTGAGTTTTGAAAATCTTATATGTATTCTTCCTTTCTCCTCTCAAGTATTTGTTTCCATTTCCTAATTATTTTACTGATTTTTTTTCTTTCTAAGTTGCACACGAAGTAACCTCATTATTTGAAATCTCTGCTTGGGAAGGAAGAAACTGAGTGGAGTAACAACATAAGTAGCAGGTGCAAATAGTCCAGATGAGTTCCAGGGGAGGCACAGTGTTCAAGCCACCGAGGTGAACTCTTCCTCCCTAACTGGATAGCATATTTCTGATATTACAGTCCACCTGCATACTATGTTCTTATGTGTATGCTTTGTTTCTTTCTTTTTTTTTTTTTAATTTTCCCTTTGGACTTTTTATATTCCCACTCTACAAAGCAGCATTTGTTTTTGCTTCTTGTATTCTGAGCCATGGGTTACTTGAATGTAAATTTGCTGGTGTTTAGTTGGTGAGTGTAGGGTACTCATTTCTGAGGAACAATTCTGTTATTCTGGTGTAAGCTATGTGAACAGACTCTTCTCTACAGATTTTAGTTTGAGAGGTGATGCTGACAACAGTGGTGTTTGCTGGCATGATACTCTATTCAAACAAATAGTTAACTTGGTTATTACAATAATGCTCATATCAGGCTGTGGTAGGCAAAGTGTTCTTGAATTTGGACTTACACAGAATTATGAAAAAGCACCATGACTTCAACTGAAATGGTCATTCCACCTATATTCTTTAAATTTTCTTTCCTTGATCATCTTCAATAAAGTTTCATTCAGAATTAGTATCAGTCAGGGTGTGCAAAGTTATGCTGCAGGAACGAATAACACTGAAATCTCAGTTGCTTAAAACAACAAAGGTTTTAAATTTTATTTTGTTATTATTGCTTATGCTGCATATTCATCAAGGACTAGCTTGAACAATAGTTTTCCATGTAGATCTCACTCATACATACAGGTTGATGAAGTCTTTCTCATCTGTGATGTCGTTGGTCACCCTGGTAAAAGGAAGGAAACATGGTGAATCACGTAATACACCTGGAAGTATTATTAGTTCCACTCACATGTTGTTGGCAAGGCAAGTCAAATGGCCATTCAGAATTATAGATGGTGGTGAAACACAATAATTTTCACTTTCCTATCATACTCTTGGGAGGAGGAAACATTTGGTAAACAACACTAAATTCCCATCACAGACTTTGCATAATGGGTGCCAGAAAACAAAAGATGAACAAAATGTGTCCTAGTCATAGAGAAAGTAAATTCTATGAAAGCAGCTCATATAGAAATTTCAAAAGTATAATGATGAAAAGTATAATGATGAATCTGTAGCTTGACCAGGAGGCTGTCGTTTGAACAGAACAAGGGGACACTACATGGTTTAAAATCAAGAAGGGAGTGCGTCAGGGTTGTATCCTTTCTCCACACTTATTCAATCTATATGCTGAG
>NW_006921763.1:3653574-3666691 GCF_000298275.1 Orycteropus afer afer
TTTATTTTTTTAAAGATTTATTTTTTTTTTTTTGTTTTTTATGTTATTTTTTTAAAGATTTAAAGAGTATTGATGGCAATAAAACATGAGAGAAGGGGGCTATGACAGCTTCTGCTTTTGAGGCACCCTTCAGAGTCTAAGTCATGTTGTTGTTGTTGTTATGTGCCATCGAGTCGGCCCTGACTCATAGGGACTCCTCCTTGGGTTTCCGAGGCGGTATCACTATGGAAGTAGATTGCCCAACCTTCCTTCCGAGGAGTGGCTGGTGGGTTTTAACTGCCAGCCTTCTGGTTAGCAGTCAAGTGCCTTAGCCTTGGGAAGCTTTAAAACCGTTTTTATATTAAAAGGGATTGAGAATGTCTCCTTTATCATCCGATTTCTCCAGTTTTCATAATAATTCTCCAGAAGTTACAAATAGCTGCTAAATAACTGTCAAAACTTAAATCTGGTCTAGAAAAATTGGCTTTACTTAATTTTCCATAGTCTTATGGGTCCTCTTTTGAATACAGTTACACACACACATACAGTTTTGTACTTTGGCCATGCTTTAGCAGCCTGAAAGCTGAATGCGCTAAAAGAGAATACCATCTTTATTACATGCTGGCTTAAAACTCAGACAAAATTCCATTGAAAGCCAATTGGTTTTCTGTTTTTTTCCTATGTGTCCTTCAGTGCTAAAACTGGAAATAAACCAGCATTATGGCCTCATAACTGAAAGTATAGCAATTCTACACAATACACAAGCAAGTCTGCCATTTAAAATATCAGACGTCTGTCTGAAGTTGGTGCTGACCTTCTAACTGCAAATGAATGAATGTTCAGATTGTTATTTCACCATCATCCCCAGATCCATTTCCAGTGCTGGGTTCACAGCCTCATGCTTCTCGTCTGCTTCCTAGTGGGTTATGGGTTGTTTCCTAAAGTCTAGACATCAGATGAAAAATGATTGTGTAATCCATTTTCTGTTCTCTGCAAAATTCAGAGGAAGGTCTCCATGTTTTGAGACACACCATCTCCCCCTACTTGGTAAAACAGCAGAGATTCATAGATGTAGCTTGGAATCTTCGACCCTTTACTACCATAGAACCTTGGGCAAGTTACTTAATGTGTCTAAGTCTGTTTCTTTCTCAGTAAAACAAGAAATATAGCAACTCTTTCAAGGGATTTTTGTGAGTTAAGTATATGGTTTATATAAAATGCCAACAATGTAATAAACCAAAAAAACCAAACCCACTGCCATTGAGTTGATGCCAACTCATAATGACCCCCATTGGGTTTCTGAGGCAGTAAATCTTTACAGAAATAGATTGCCCACTCTTCCTTCTGCAGGATGGCTGGTGGGTTTGAACCACCAACCTTCTGGTTAGCAGTCAGATGCCTTAGGCACTGTGCTACCAGAGCTCCTTAACAGTGTAACACGCAACCATTAAATATTTCCTGTTAGCACAGTGCTTCCTGGTTTTCAAAGGACTCGATCACATTTTAGCTTATGGGAATAAATCAAGGTGGTGAAAGGCATATACAGTGGTCCCTCTCTATCTGCGGGGGATTCTTTCCAGGACCCGCATGGCTACCAAAATCCATGGATGTGCAAGTCCCTTATATAAAATGGCATAGTATATAACCAATGCTTATTCTCCTGTATACGTTAAATCATCTCTAGATTACTTATAGTACCAATATGATTCAAATGCTATGTAAATAACACATTATGCTCCCTCTTCGTCATTGAGGATTGCTTTGACACTTAATTACTTTTTTTTTCTTAAATATTTTTGATCTACAGTTGGTAGAATCCACGGATGTGGAAGTGGAGGATACAGGGAACCAACTATAACTAAATTGGTTTTCTATTAACTTGAAAAAAAAAAAAAAAAAAAAAAACCTCTTGATGTGTCACTGTCACAGCTGATTTAGCAGAGGTCTTATTTAATCATGGTGTCTGTTTGCTGTTCTTTTCACGTTACTCCTCACTCATCATCTTGTTAGATGCCCTAGAGACTGAGTCCTTCTAACCACTTTTCTTAAATTATCAATCTTATCTCATGGTCTTGTTAGTTTTGGGTAATTATTTTCACAAGTGGTGAATAAGGACCAGAGGAAATGGTGTCAATACCATACCAAAGAAGAAAAGAAAACCTTTGATGATTTAAATAATAATGTTAGTTGCCATCAAGTCAGCTGCAACTCATAACACAATGTGCAAAACCACAGAATGTAGCCAGGTGCTGCCCAATTTTCATAATCCCTGGTAATCTCAAATCCATTTTGCAGCCACTGTGTGTTTTGAGTACTTTCTAACATAGGGTCTCGTCTTCTAGCGTGATATCAGAAAGCCTTCTGTTGTGAGCCATAGCGTTTTCACTGGATAATTTTTGGACTAGAGCTCCAGGCCTTTCTTCCTGGTCAGTCTGGAAGCTCTTCCAAAAGCTGTCCATGAGGGGCAACCCTGCTGGTATTTGAAATACTGGTGGTATAGCTGCCAGCATCATACACACACACACACACACACACATATAAACATCTCACTGCCATCGAATTGTTTCCGACTCATCGACTCATAGCTACCACTTCTTGGGTTTCTGGGCAGTATCTCTATGGAAGTAGATTGCTTAATCTTCCCTCCGAGGAGTGGCTGATGGTTTTGAACTGCCAGCCTTCTGGTTCGCAGTCAAATACCTCAGGCACTATGCCACTAGAGCTCCATGTCAGCACAGTATGACAAACTGACAGACAGATGATGGTTAATAATAATAATAATAATAATAATAATAATAATAATAATCTGTGTCAGACTCTTAACTGGATTTTTCTTTTTCTATGAAATCATTGTTAATCTTCCCACAATCCTATAAAATAGCTATGATTCTTATTTGCATGTCACAAATGAAGAAGTTCAGGCTAAGAAGTTAAATAATTTGCCCAAGACAACATACATAGTAAATGATAGAACTGAAAATTGAATCCAGGACCATTTGATTTCAAAATAGCTTGCTTTGTCTCCACTTAGCTATATTGAAAATACAAGGTTGAATTAAAAATATATCCGTTTCCCATCCAGTCACCTCCCACTCATGGCGACCCCACGTGTCAGAGCAGAACTGTGCTCCCTCAGGCTTTCAATGGCTGCTTTATTTGAAACAGATCACCAAGCCTTTCTTCTGAGGCCCCTCAGGGGAAATTGCTCCTCCAACCTTTCTGTGCAACCAAGCAGGTTAAGCATTTGCACGCCCCAGGGTCTTAAGAATTCAAAATAGGAAGGTTATATTTTTGATGAATACTGTGTGAATACTGTGCCTATGCGTATTAATTGTGACAGCTAAAAACATCAGGGTATATTGTTGACTTTTTATACCATCTAAACATGTTTGTCTGTGTGACTTTAAAATATAACCGTGTTGTTGCTTTTGATTCCTTCCTCACAGGGATTTTTAGAGACTTGGAAGCCTGTCCTTTGTGTAACTTTCCATGTATAACTTCAGCTCTTAAGTATGTGTGGCTCCGTGGTAGGAGAGCTAGCAGTGGGAAGAAGCAAGAGTAAAGATGGGAGCTAGAAAAACAAATAAACTACACCTTCCTGTCTGAATTACTCGCTCATATTTCTTTCCTGACAATATTCTAAACAAATTGGCCTAGTAAATAAATCTAGGGGGTCCCCATTCTTGTTTGGAATAGCATCACTGAGGTATGATTTTGTCATCTTAGTTTTCCATTTAAAAACATTTCCTCAGGTAAATGTTAAGACCAGGGTGATGGCTATAGATTGGACTTTTTCATTTTGTTATGAGGTTTACGTGCCTGGACTCGCTTCATAAGTGTAGGTGATCTTTCATATCCTAAAACACTTACTAAACTACAGGACATTTTAGAGATCTTAAAAGGATCAAGCATAGTGGCTAAGACACTTGCCTGCTAACCAGACGGCTGGTGGTTCAAACCCACCAGCCACTCCTCGGAAGGAAGGTTGGGCAATCCTACTTCCGTAGTGATACTGCCTCGGAAACCCAAGGAGGGGTCGCTATGAGTCGGGGCCGACTCGACGGCACATAACAACAACAGCAACAAAAGGATCAAGATCCTACTACAGTTTTTTCTTTTTTTTTTAAAGTAGGCGGTGGAGTCTGATGCATACTGACCCAATCTAGTTTCATGGTCTTTTGATCAACCAAAAATAAAACTGAAGGAGACAGCATCTCAAAGAGTTAACACCCTGGAATTTCACACCTAACAATTGGCTTTATATCCTTTGCATTCCTGAGGAATTTTCTCACTGATGTCAAAAGACTGGTTGGTTATGCAAGACAGTGGTCCAGTGACTTTGCATATCACATTCTCTTAATCATGTGGGAAATCCCCGAATGCTAATTGGGGAAGAAAAAAAGTAGTGTAAGTGGTTCTTTGGCCACAGATGAATTGAAGAGTGAGCGCATTTATTTAGAAAAAAATAAAGCACTGCAAAAGCCTTTCAAGTAAGTGGGCATTCTGTTGAAATAGCTGCTTACCACATTTTTGTCATTTTGCATACGTCTGACTAGTATGTTACTGTGATCACATTTTTGTTTTGGAAAACACTTTTGTGTGTATATTTTGTTTGTTTTGCGTTTCTCTGCTTTAGTTACCTGTGGTGACCGGCATGTCTGAGCAGAATTGGCTTCCAATAGCTCATTTATTGGAAGCAGATCCCCAGGCCTTTCGGGGAGGCCCCTCTGGGGGAACTTGACCATCCAGCCTTTCTGTTAGCAACCAAACGAATTAAGCATTGACACCCCCAGGGTCTCCTGAATTGAAAATAAAGAGATTACATACCAGCTGTGGGTTTCAGCAGGAATACCCAGGATTGGAGATCTAGCCCATCAAGCGTCCTGGTCACGAGGCCAGGATCAAGAGGATACCATTTGATTTCTGTTCTCCAAATGTCACCGTAATAATGTAGGCACACTTTCCTCAGCCCACTCTCTGAATTTCTCTCTCGGTGACAGGCAGGAGGAAGGCAAGAAATCTGAGAAGTAAGCATGATGTTTACAAAAACTGAACCCTAAAAGAACTGTTCATTTCTTGCATTGGACTAAATATTTGCCAGATTGGTCTAAAATTAAGTCTCTCCTGTACCACCTCCAGCCAAAGTCAGTAAGAAACATTGAAGCTATAATTTCCCTGCTGAGAATTAAGCTTAATCAGCTTTATTCTTTCTCCTCATTCATTTTCTTAGTAATATATTATTTCTGTCTATTTGGTAAAGGGAGCTCTGGTGGCCTAAGGCATTTGACTGCTAACCAGAAGGCTGGTGGTTCAAACACACCAGCCACTCCTTGGAAGGAAGATTGGGCAATCAACTTCCACAGAGATACTGTCTCCGAAACCCAAGGAGAGGTTGCTGTGAGTCGAATTGACTCAATGGCAGTGAGTTTGGTTTTTTGTTTATTTGGTAATAGCATTGAGGGGCAGTGAGTGTGTGAAGTTCATAACTTTGTCCAGATTGAATGGTTACTGATGAACCAGGATTAGAACTCACTTCTTTCAGAGTCACAGAGAAGCTCTCTAGGAACACCATACAACAGTATGGTCTGCCAGCCACCCAAGAAATGTATCAATCTGAAATCTCTCAACAGAATAAGCTTTCAGAACTTCAAAAGTCCTACTGTGAAAGCTCTATATTGTAGAAATTTAGTGACATGATGCATCATAGAAATAACAGAAAAACAATTGCCACTGATTGACTTAAGTTACCCACTCATTTCCATTTTGGAACACATTAATTTACTCCTTAGAAAGTACCCAGTATACCATATTTTGTTCTACTTTTATTGGCATGGTTAGTCTTCAGTCCATTCACAGCTTTATGAACTAATTTTGCTTGGTGGGAACGTTCATAGAACCATCTCTGTAAATTCTGTTTTTCTAGGGGGGAAAAAGAATGTGGGTTATGGATTTAGATGCCAGGAATCCTCCTTCCACCTTCAGAGGTGATATTGTTGGTCATTGTTTGAGGCTCTTGTCTCTTCACTTAGATCTATCTAGATACCTGGACATTAGAATTGTTGACTTTTTCCATGTCATCAGGAGCTCTGGTAGCATAGTGCCTAAGACACTTGACTCCTAACCAGAAGGCTGGCGGTTCAAACCCACCAGCCACTCCTCAGAAGGAAGGTTGGACAATCTACTTCCATAGTAATACTGCCCCAAAAACCCAAGGAAAGGTTGCTATGAGTTGGGTCCAACTTGATGGCATATAATGACAACAACAGCAACAACAACAAGTCTCCATATGTGAGAGATAGCATCTCTGAACATCTGCCTAGAAGTGGCACACATCCAATTCACTCCTCCTCAAGTTTTCCTGACTGAGGAAAGATAGGGAGTTGCTCCTGTTGGAGGGTTGGAGTTGTAGCCTTTACCAAGTTATCTTCATGAATCTGTTGCTGTTAACTGTCGTGGAGTTGGCCCCAACTCACGGTAACCCCATGCACAACAGAACAGAACACTGCCTGGTCCAGTACCTTCTCCATGATGGGTTGTTGATTGGACCATTGTGATCCATGAAGTTTTTACTGGCTGATTTTGGAACTAGATCACCAGGCCTTTTTCATACTTTGTCTTGGTCTACAACCTCTGTCGAAAAAAAATTAGCATCATGGCGTCGTTGTTGTTAGGTGCTGTCAAGTTGGCTCCAACTCATAGTGACCCTGTGTGCAACAGAACGAAACACTGCCCGATTATGCACCATTCCCACAATCCTTGTTATGCTTCAACCCATCGTTGACGCCACTGTGTCAATCCATCTTGTTGAGAGTCTTCTCTTTTTTCGGTTCAGCATCTTGGCAACACACAAGTACTCCACATATGGTGCATTAGCCGGGAATCGAACCAGGCTCTCCCTCATGGAAGCCAACAGTTCTCCCACTGAACTACCACTGCCCCCTTTCATGAATCTGGGTCATTCAGAAATGATGTCCATATGTTGAGGACAGCTTGTAGTATGAATAATCTTAGTGAGCTAGTTAATGCTATGAGAGGCTTTTTCCTCACATTGTCATTGTGCTATTTGAAGCATGAGTTTCAACAGAACATCTTTTCCATTTTATCCTTGGGACTGTAAAGGCAGTATGTGAAGTAATTAAATAATGGCACTAGGGCAGTCTGTGTGAGAGATGCTGGGAGACTTGGAAACAGAATTCAGAAATTTCTAAATTCCTGTGCATATACTTCAGTCACACTCAAGGAACTGTAATATGTGTTTCAGTCCTTTGATTGTGGAGGGTGGGAAACTAGCAATGGTCAGTATCCAGCTATGGATTGGGAGTGTGGAGCTGGTAGAAAAAAGTCCATTAAGGAGACATGAAATCAAAACCAAACCCACTGCCAGTGAGTCTGTTCCAACTCACAGTGACCCTATAGGACAGAGTAGAGCTGCCCTATAGAGTTTCCAAAGATGTAAATCTTTACAGAAGCAGACAGCTTCCTCTTTCTCCCATGGGATTTGAACCACCAACCTATTGGTTAGCAGCTAAATGCTTTAATCACTAGACCACCAGATCCCTTATTAAGAAGATACAGTCTTTAGAAAGTGGAAATTTTGGGTAAAAATATGTTGTTTCTGCATTTCCTTATCTGGAAGGTAAAGCCTTTAAAATCTGAAAATGAATGTTATCTTGGGAGTCTCCTAGGTAACATGGCAAATACTGTCACTGACCCCACATCCCTTTAATGTTCTTAGTTATTCCTGAAAGCGAATTGACCCCAAAATTTTCTCTTCAGAAGGATGTCCAGAAGGGCTAGCTGTGTGCATGCTTTAAAATAAATCTCTTTCTCACTTAAAAAAACAAAACAAACAGACAAAAAACATCAAAACCTACTTTGTGTCTACTAAAAACATTTTTCCATGTCTAGACAGTAGTGGTGAACAGTTGCCTTTCGTAAGGAAGGGATACAGAAAAACCATTATTCTCCACATACACCTCGTGAGGTCCTGTGTGACCCAAGTGACCTCTCACTCAACTAGTGTAACAGGAGCCAGGGGTGTGTGAGGAACCTGACCTTAGCGACTGATGTTATAAATCAGTCCTGGCATGGGGCTTTCCTGTTTTTACCCAGCAGTCTCCTGAAGATTGTTGCCAGTTGCTTACAGATTGAGGATTAAAAAAAAAAAAAAGTCAGAGTTGGTGTATTACCAGGGGTAGAAGGGAGAGGGAAAGGGGCTGTTCTGCTTAGCAGGCCATTGAGTTTGCGTTAATGGTGGTAGCATAATTTGGAAAGGGATAGAGCCAATGGTTACACAACGTAAGGAATGTGATCAATATCACTGAAACCCTCATGGAGAAATTATTGAATTGGTGAATGTTTCATTGTGTATATTTTCACCCAGAACAACAAAAAAGGATGGTATATCAGAAAGACAGAAGGAGCCTGCCTCTGCGATCGCATTGTGTGGTGTCGTAACAGTCCTAGCTTATCTACCTCCAAACGTTCATTATATGATAGGATAAAATTTCTGGAATATTAAAAAAAAAAAAAAAAAAAAAAAGAATTGGTGTGAACAGTGTCATTGACATATCAGTAGGCTTCCTTCCTGGTTCCAGATGGCATTTGTGACAAGTTGAAAGGAACCTAATCTGTGCAATTAACATAAAATAAAGGAGGGAAGAATCAGAGCACAGTTTTACAGGCAAAAATGGGAACTTTGATTTATTATCTGTTTTTGGCAAAATACATACTGTACTTAGGGTACCCTAAGTGGGCCTCATAATGTTGTTGTTGTTAGGTGCCGTCAGTCGTTTCTGACTCGTAGCAACCTCACGTACAGCGTAACGAAACACTGCCTGGTCCTGAGCCAGCCCTGTGATCCTTGCTGTACCTGAGCCCATGGTTGCAGCTGCTGTGTTAATCCATCTTGTTGAGGCCCTTCCCCTTTTTTGTTGACCCTCCACTTTGCCAAGCATGATAGCCTTCTCCAGGGAATGGTCCCTTCTTACAACATGATCAAAGTAGGTGAGATGAAGTCTGGCCACTCTTGCTTCCAAGGAGCATTCCAGCTACACACACACACACAAAAAATTATTTTCCCATTTAAATGGCCCTGTGCTTCCTGCTTAGAAAGTATCTGTGTGTTTCTGTTTTTCACATAAATTTTAAAAAATATCCTCTTGTTGTCCTGGACCTCTTCATCCATGTCTATGACTATAAGCCATGAGAGCAGCCCTGGAACATTGTTTTTAAGCTTTCAGCTGATGTTGGTTGGAGTTGAGAAGGTTTTGCTTTCACAGTGCACTGAAGTGAGCTGTACATGTGGTTAAGTCTGGACCCCGCAACGCCCACAGGATTATCATCGCCACATCTAGTCACTGTGTGCTGAATTTGTCACCAAGATATATTCTACGTGGGATATGAGAAGTGCTGGGCACTCACTGTTTTATGGCAGGATAACTATAACCAAAGACAGCTATCCATTTGTTCACCCAGCTGTGGAACAAATTGTATTTGAAGCATGTTCGAGTTGTATGTTCGACCCTTGTATTGAAAAAAATGGGGCCCTATCAAATAATCTTCTGAAATTGTTGCCAGTTTCATGACATGGTGAAAAAGCTGCTCATTTAACAGAGACATAGCCTTCTGCATCCAGATTGGCTCCGGTCAGAGGACTGAGGTTGGGAGAGATTAGGTAACTTTTTCAGGCCGCATTAGCAGGTGAATAGCAGAGCCAAGACTTCTTGTGATGAGGCTTTCTGTGATGAAGAACTCATTTGTGTGCATGTGTATTTCTTAAGTTTTTCAATCTGTTGGAACACTGGTCCTACTGTGCGTGATTAGTATGCAGCTCACATCACATGCAACTCCCCAGGCAAAGTGGCTAACATCTCTAACCAGTTATCCAGTTGCCATAGAATTGATTCTGACTCATGGCAATGCAGTGTTTGTCAGAGTAGAATTGTGCTCTATAGGATTTTCAACGTCTGATTTTTTTTTGTTGAGAGATTTATATCCTGCTCAGCAAGTTGAGTCTGGTGATCACATGCTTGAATATGGAAGCAGTATCAAATTGTGGTAAGAGTTGCTAAACGGATATTCTCAACTCCTGTAATTTATATGGGAGCTCTGGTAGCATAGTGCCTAAGGCACTTAACTGCTAACCAGAAGGCTGGCTGTTCATACCCACCAGCCACTCCTTGGAAGGAAGGTTGGAAATCTACTTCTGTAGTGATACTGCCTCAGAAACCCAAGGGGGGCTTGTTATAAGTTGGGTCTGACTCAACGGCATATAGTAACAACAACTAATAATTTATATGGTCATGGAATGATAATGAATAGTTCACAGATCATACTTTGAGTAGCACTGCTTCAGTGTAAGGATGAGGGGAACATAAAAAGTAAACCAAATTTATTACCATTGAGTCAATTCCAACCTATATAACCCTATAACACAGAGTGGAACTGCCCCGTGGGGTTTCCAAGGCTGTACTCTTTTCTGGAGCAGACTGCCACTTTGATTCCCATTGAGTGGCTGGTAGGTTCAAACCAGCAACCTTTGGGTTAGCAGCAAAGTACTTAACCACTGCCCCAAGAGGAGCCAAACTCCTGTCCACTCAAGAGAAACATGGGGAGTGACGCTGAGAGGTGAGGAATTGAATATATGGAAGGGAAGGTCTACCTTTCAGCTGGCAGATGGTATGGTTTCCTTATTTTCTCCATGACAAGCCTTACTTCTAGCTGGTCATGCTCTCATCCAATATACTCAGGTTATTATTGCTCTCAGATCAGATGGGAACATGCTGCAATCTCAAATGCCAGAGAAACACCAAATGGTTACCTAATAGCCAATACAGGACCAAATGGGTGTGTGTGTGTGTGTGTGTGTGTGTGTGTAAAGCCACTCATCTGTGCATTCCTTTCTCTGAAAGTCATTAATTCATCCCTTGACTTGTTCAGTGTATGTACTGAGCAGGTCATATATTCTCAGCCCCTTGCCAGATGCTTCATTGTTAAGATACTTTGTGCTTTACTGCTGCTAGAGGAAGGCACAAGTAAGAAGATATTTTTAAAAGTATCATTAAATATAAACTTGTATGTTAATTTTGTTTCTAGTTTGTCCTCTAAAAATAATTTGAGTGCTTAGTTGTATGCTCTGTAGGTGATTAAATATGGAATTTGTAGTAATTTTGTTTTTAAGGCCATTAATCGGGAAACTGACGTCTAATTAGAATAATGTTTTTAATGGGAAAATTACATTCTGCTGAAATATTTTTGACTTTGACATTTTCCTCAGGAGTAAAACCTGTCAGGCAGAAGTGTGAAAACTGCCTGTGCTTTAGCAGAATAATTTCTTATGTCAGCCCCTATTGGGTAAGTGGTACAATATGGTCTCATTTGAGTTTCTGTGGCCCAAGACTTCATAAACCATCTTCTAGAACGTTAGATTTTATTATAAAGTAACAAAATTTATCACATCAAACTTTATTTTATAGAACCTAAATTTCTATAAGGAGCTCTGGTGGTGCAGTAGTTAAGTGCTTGGCTGCTAACTGAAAGGTTAAAAGTTTGAACCCACCAGCTGCTCCATGGGAGAAAGATATGGCAGTCTGCTTGCATAAAGATTACAGCCCTGGAAACCTTATGGGGCATTTCCTCTCTGTCCTAAAGGGTTGCTGTGAATCAATGGTGAGTGGCTGGTTGGTTGGCAAAGTTATACAAAATCTTTGTTAGAACTGGGAGACCTAATTCTATGGTGACTATCTATATAAAATTAATGAAGTTCTCAACAATTTTTCTAGAGATGCTGAGTATGAAGTGGTAGAATAATAAATTTGGTCTTAAGTCTTTGATTCTCATTGGCTATGGATTCTTTTCCTGCATTAGATTTTGTTTTTTTCTTACAGTTGGGAGGCCTGTTTAACTCCTTGGTGCTGTATTGATGTGAATGACTTCGATTCCTCTTCCTCCACTTCTTTGCCTTGGAAAATCATGAATAACATGCATTGCTAGGGATTCTTGACTCAGCTGATCTCTTGAATGGAAATTATCTACTAGGAAAAGATATGGAAATGTATCTATAAATTATTATAGAAATCAATGAAAAATGAAATTTGCTTCTATTTGTAAAGTGAACAGCTTCTTCACTTTAAAAAACCATCAGTGATTTCTAACTAAACCAAACCCAAAACCAAACTCACTGCCATCAAGTTGATTCCTAGTCATCGTGACCCCCATTGGGTTTCCCAGACTGCGGATCTTTATGGAAGCAGACTGCCTCATCTTTCTTCCACAGAGCAGCTGGTGGGTTCAAACCACCAGCCTTTTGGTTAGCAGCCATATGCCTTAACCACTACACTACCAGAGCTCCTTAAAACAAAACAAAAAACATTAGAGCAATCCACATTAGATGTTTACATTTCGAATATAAACTAACTTGCTAGTACAAACTAATAATAATATAAGCTAATACATTAATTTTACAGATGTATTTTGTGTATGTGTACATATGGACACTCGGTTAAGGAAGTAGACAGTAATTAGAATCAGAAGTAGTTATGGTCTTTGGTCTCTGTCTCTAGTCTTTTAATGGAGGCAGATATATTTGTTACAAAAGAAGAGGTGCAATTCTTCTCTTCGACGTTAACTTTAAAATGAAAGGGGACAAACGGGCCAGAGCAAACCACCAAAAAAAGCATTTTACAAGATACATGTGTTTGATCATTTAGGGTAAGAATCTATTTTTGCTCACTATGACATACACATGCTTAGCTTATTTCCTGGCACATACATGACTCTGAATATATATTTGTGGAATGAATGAGTGAAGGAAGAAATTGGGCATATGACTGACTGATTTCAGTGACAGTTGAGAACTTTATTGGTGTGGGCCAACATTGTGCATTGAGATCACCTGTATTTTCCTAACCTCTCTATTCATTTTGATTGACTGTGTTGAAGGTTGTTGTTGTTGTTGTTGTTGTTGTTACATGCCGTTGAGGCGGATCCAACTCATGGCGACCCCTCCTTGGGTTTCCAAGGTGGTATCACTATGGAAGTAGATTGCCCAACCTTCCTTCCGAGGAGTGGCTGGTGGGTTTGAACTGCCAGCCTTCTGTTTAGCAGTCAAGTGCCTTAGGCACTATGCTACCAGAGC
>NW_006921763.1:3666791-3680589 GCF_000298275.1 Orycteropus afer afer
GGTTTCCAAGGTGGTATCACTATGGAAGTAGATTGCCCAACCTTCCTTCCGAGGAGTGGCTGGTGGGTTTGAACTGCCAGCCTTCTGGTTAGCAGACAAGTGCTTTAGGCACTATGCTACCAGAGCTCCCTTATCAGTAATCTGAATATAGCTTCTAACAAAAGCACACGTGTACAGAAATACTAATGCAGTACAGAAATACTAACAGGTCAGATTTTAATCATTTCAGCTGGCACATCCCTTTCCCTTCTTCCTCCCTTTCATTATATGTAACTGTTATACAGTATGCATATAGTTTAAGCTGGATCCGCAAGAATGGCTGTGAAACTAAGATTCTTAATTTAAAGAAAGGAATTGCTAAGTACAGAGAAAGGGGAAAAAATGTGTTTGGTGCTTCTGTTTTCATAACTACTTAGCAATTCAAGAAGTGAGTTAAATTGTCCCTGCCAATGTTTGATGCTAGATTTTTATCAAAGGAAGGGTCCTATTGGTTTTCATGTGTGTTTAGTTAGAGATTCGTTTGAATGGAAACATAAGCTAGCAAGAAGCAACCACACTCTTGGGGAATGAGTTTTCTCATCACAGTTTTGTGTCTCATAGTACAGTGTAAAGAGGGGACAAAATCTCATTGGATGTCTTTTTCTTTCTCTACTGAACGTTCCACTTGACATGCCCAACATGAGGGGTTCAGACCACCTGTGAGACTCCAAATTGCTTTTCCAGAATCTATGTAGCATAGTGGCTAAGACACTTGCCTGCTAACCAGACGGCTGGCGGTTCAAACCCACCAGCCACTCCTCGGAAGGAAGGTTGGGCAATCCTACTTCCGTAGTGATACTGCCTCGGAAACCCAAGGAGGGGTCGCTATGAGTCGGGGCCGACTCGACGGCACATAACAACAACAACAACAAATGTTGAATTAAATGACAACATTTGATTATAGTCTTTAAAGCAAATCAAGGAATATACAGATGAATCAGTGGGTAAACACATTTAATAGTAGTATGGACCTTGCTCTTACTGCAAATGGATTATTATCCAAATGAAACCATTCTTCTTTCATGTTGTAAAGCTTTCCAGATTTCAGGAAAACAGGGCAGCTGTATTATTATTATTTTTTTTTAACCTTCACATGTGATCCAAGAGCACAGTTTCTGTAAGTAGGTGAAGCAAAGATCTGGTAATGTACAGTATTTGTTAGCAACAGCTAAACCCTTTTCTGCAAACATCAGAAGTCCACCTGGTGAAGGAAAGCTCTCCTGCCAGATAAAATGGAATGCTCTCAATTAACCAAGGGAACAACTTGGATGAGAAGGGCTCATGCAGCAGGTGCTGCTAAGCCTCTGGATCCAGCGAGTGAAGAATGGGAGGGAATTTGCTGGCCCCAAGGGTAGAGAACTATTCATATCAGCGACTCAGCCATTTCCCCCTGTGTTGCTTTGTCTTGAAGGATGTGCCCGCATAAAATTCATAGACTCAAGGAAATGCAAGTTGACTAGACTTAACAAAACCTGTGATTAATTAAAAAGGCTGCGCCTGCCAGAGAAAACTCTATAATCATAGACAATGCAGATATTTCTGTTTGGAGAGCTATTGTCAGCAAGACTGAAGGGAATTGACATGTGTGCAGGAGATGGCTCGGGGACTGAAGAACTCTTCCAGTTTGTAGGAGTCTGAAGAGTTCCAAAACCTTAGACACTCATTTGGCTTGAGTTTAAGGTCTGGCAGATTTTTGTTGTTCAACATTCTACTTTTGATACTCGTCAGCAGCCATCTGGTCACTTCTCAGAGCCATAGATGTGAGTTACGTATGTATCGTTTCTCTTTATGGTGCATGCATAGTATTAGTTTATTACTGTAATTTCACTGAGAATAGTGAGCATGACATAAAAAAAACCCACTGCCATCAACTCATCTAACTTGTAGCAGCCCTATAGGACAGAGTAGAACTGCCCCATAGAGTTTCCAAGGCTGTGAACCTTTATGGAAGCAGACTTCCACATCTTTCTCCCAAGGAGCATCGGGTGGGTTCCAACTGCTGACCTTTTGTTTAGCAGCCAAATGCTCTAACCACTGGGCCACTAGAGTGTGACGTACAATTGTAGATTTTTGGGGAAAATCAATATTAATGCGTAAGCTTGATCTTCAGTGTGAGTCACTGGGCCTGGAAACATCTGGGAGCATCAGGATGGTTCACAGCTTGTGCCTTTGGTGACCCTTCAGTACCCAACACAATGGTGTCTTTGCCTGGCCATCTCTGCCTCTCATAAGGGCAGTCAGCATATCACCACAGCCTTTTCTTCCCCCAAATAACCCTGGGAAGGCAACAAAGGAGCTAACACAATCATAATCCTTTGCCAAGTACAGCAACATGAGGTTCCAACATCCCTAAGGAGGGACATCTTTGGAAACCTCAGTGCCCCCTAAGTTAACCATCACAATGTGATTTCCAGTCTTGCTCAACATTGGGGATTTGAGCATCTCTTGGGATAATTTTTCCTTCCCTTGTGGTGAGGTGACCTATAGTTTGCCTAAATCTGACCATCCACAGTTGCTGATGTGATGGTGATGACCAGACCACCAGCCTGAGGTTAAGGTTATTTACTGATGGTGCTGCCAACTTCTTCTGGCTTAGTGTCTTGCTCAGTAAGCATGGATGGAGCACTTGGGGGTTCCTTCAGTGGTACAAATGGTTAATGCCCTTAGGTGCTAACCCAAAGGTTGGTGGTTGAAGTCCACCCAGAGGCACCTTGGAGGAAAGGGCTGGTGATCTACTTTAGAAAAATCAGCCATTGAAAATCCTATGGAGCACAGTCCTATCTGACACACATGAGGTCGCCATGACTCTGAGTCAATTCAGTGGCACGTGGTGGTGGTGGTGTTCTTGTTGGTACAAGATTGAGAGACTCTTCAGCATATTTCTATTCTTCATGAACTTATAGCATGCCTATTTGGACCTCAAGCCTCTGACTGATGACTGATCGATTGATTGCCAGTGAAAGAGGGACTTACACCATTCTGTGTTGCCCGGCACTAGTTAGGTAGCAAACGATGGCAGTCCCTGTAAGGTAACCACAGAGCAGGAAGGATCGGTGGCACCTGTGGAATTTTGTTCTCAAATGTTTGGCAATAAAAACTGCAGCTGAAGCATTCTTAGTATTTTCAAGGAAAACAGTAAAAGTGGATTGTTCCAATCAGTTCTTCCAATGAAGTATTCAAGTAAAGCATAAAAGTATGTGAAGTTTCCTTATCTGTTTGTTCACTGACCAGTATCTTTCAAACGGGCTTTATTTAGCCTAAAAATGGAAATTAATTTTGCACCAGTAGCTTGAGATTAGTGATTCTGTGCATTCTGGGGATGAGGTTGTCTACTGACCTTTATATCTTGCTTTAGTATCTGTTGGTCTTGGCAGTGCCCTTCTCTTCTCGGATGCATTCCTGGAATGGTTTGGTGGAAGTAATGGGCTCTTTGGAGGACTTTGACTCTCTGCGGCTGAGATAAATACATATCAGCTTAGAGTGGGTTTTATTTCCCTCCATGAATGAATTCCTAGAGAATTGCAACTATGGAAAGAATTAAAAATTCAAATATAACAGAAAGAAGTATTTCTAAACGATTATGGTCTGAAGCTTTGGTACATTGGGTAATTATTTTGAAGTAAGTCTTTCTCATCAAAAAAGTTGTGGGTTGCTGCCAGTCTCTTTTGAAAACTGAGGATGAGAGGAATCATTCCAAACTGCAGGTTCTATGATAACATAAAAAAAAAAAAAAAAAAAAAAAAAAGAAAAGCTGTTGTGGAATCCACTCTGACTCATGGCGACCCCATGTGTGTTAGAGAACTGTGTTTCATAGGGTTTTCAGTGACTGATTTTTCAGAAGTAGATAGCTGGGCCTTTTCTTCCGAGCTACCTCTGGATGGACTTGAACCTTCCACCTTTGGGTTAGCAGCTGAGCATGTTAACCATTTACACTACCCAGGGATTCCCTATTAGAACATGAACCAAAACTAAACCAAACTCATTGCCATTGAGTCAATTGCGACTCATACAGACCTCTGTTGGGTTTCTGAGGTGGTTTATCTTTATGGAAGTAGATTTCCCCATCTTCCTTCTGCAGAGTGGTTGGTGGGTTTGAACTGCCAACCTTCTGGTTAGCAGTCAACTGCTTTAGGCACTACACTACCAGGGCTCCTTTATTAGATATAGCAAGGGAGAAAAATCTCCATTCTGTCAGTCATTACTAGTTGGGAGCACAGATGTGACCTGTAAGGCGAGGACCAGGCAGTAGGGTATGGAGGATGTGGACTTGCATTCCTACTCCTATTGCGCCTGGGAAACCTCTGTGTCCATTTAAGCTCCATACAAGTCTGTGTTAAAAACAGATGAAAAACTAGATCCCTAACAGAGAAGGGAAGAGAATCCTTGGAGATGAGAAAATATGGATAAAATATGGAACCGAAACTCTTCGAAGTTGGTATTTGGAGCAAAGCTTGGGAATAGCTGGAATCAAGTAAGAATTTTCAATACTGATTGCTTTGTTTTCACACTAGCTGATGAGTTAATGTGCCACACATCCCGTATCCTTTCTGGAGTGGTGAACAAATGTAGAAATGTGCTGAGTAAGTGCTGGAAGACAACAATATTAGCAACTAGCTAGTATTTAAAGGCATAAGCTTTGTGTTTATGATTAAGCTAGAAAATGCCTATATATAATTCCAACTGGCAACACTTTATAAGAGATGTGATAAAATTCCTATCATTCTTCTAGATCTTTTAAGGTTTCTTTAAAAATGGAAAGAGAATTAGTGTTTGAGGGAAAGAAAGATTGGCTTAGGGTGTATGTGTCTGAATTCTGAGTTAAAGATTCTGATCTGGATCAGTATAATGGAAACATCAGAGACAAATTAATTCGTTGACTTTCTAGAAGAGCAAGAGTTGTGAGAAAAGGCTCCAGGGACTTTGGATAAGTTGGGCTAAATACAGATTTCTGCTTCTTTAACAGGGTCACCATTGTTGTCTGTATCTGGAAATCAGTAAGATGATTCTTGGGCAGCAAAAACCCTGTTTTTATTATTATTGCAGTGATGTAAGTCCAAACTAGATGACTATGATTCATGGAATCTTCAAGGAAAACCAAATATTCTTTTTTAATAAAGTAATGGAGTTAGGAATTGCACATCTGCTCTTAAAAATCTGTTTTTCATAATGTGGAACATATGTTAATCGCTATATCTGTTATTAAACCGAGGGAAAATTCTTGTTGAGTGGATTGATTCTAGATCCTGGATATGTGGAACAATGGAGAAGGCCATATTCAGACAAATGATGGTTTGTCTCACCTTCTTATTCATAGTTTTAAAAGTGTTACCCTTTTCAAACTGCTGGTTGTGTCCCATACCAGGGTAATGAAATAAAGCTCGTGGGTTGTGACAAGCATTAAAAAAAAAAAAAGAAAGATGGAATAGAAAATACCAGAATACACTGAATATAGTAAAAGATAAGTACTGTCTCGTGAAGCTTTTGTTTTGGTGTTCTGTTTATGTGTCTGTGTGCATGCATGTGTACTTGGTCATGACTTAAAACATATGCTTTCTGTATTTCTTCTAGAGTCTCGGCTGCAGAGGCTGCTTTAGGCCTTCATAGAGCTCTGGTGGCACAATTGTTAAAGCGTTCGGCTGCTAACCAAAAGATTGGCGGTTTGAACCTACCAGCCGCTCTGTTTGAGAAAGATGAGGCAGTTTGCTTCCGTAAAGATATATAGCCTTGGAAACCCTAAGATGCAGTTCTTCTTTGTCCTATAGGCTGTCTGTGATTTGAGTTTACTCAGTGGCAGTGGGTTTTGTTGAGTTTCAGGCCTTGTCTAGGACATCAAATCCCAGCCCTCTTTGAAAAGTCAGGCTGACTGGTCCAGGCTAGGGTAATATCTGATTCATAGAGCTTAGGAGTTGGTGTGTTGAAATTGATCCATAACTTTTGAATCTCTTATTCTGAGATTAGGAGCTCTGGTAGCATAGTGCTTAAGGCATTTGACTGCCAGAAGGTTGGCAGTTCAAACCCACCAGCCACTCCTCAGAAGGAAGGTTGGGCAATCTACTTCCATAGTGATACCTCCTCAGAAACCCAAGGAGGGGTCGCTATGAGTCAGATCCAACTCGATGGCACATAACAACAACAACAACATTCTGAGATTACATTGTTGTTGTTGTTGTTATGTGCCCTCGAGTCAAACCCGACTCATAGCGACCCCTCCTTGGGTTTCCGAGGCAGTATCACTACGGAAGTAGGATTGCCCAACCTTCCTTCCGGGGAGTGGCTGGTGGGTTTGAACCGTCAGCCGTCTGGTTAGCAGGCAAGTGTCTTAGCCACTATGCTACCAGAGATTACATTATACCCACAATTTTAACTGCCTGTGTTGTCCCTCTTCCCCAGATAAAGATTCTTCCATTTCTCATAGTGCTTCTAGCTGTTCCTTCCTCTCTACTTTAGCCAGTGCTGACTCATGGAACTCGAAGCAATACTTATTTAAAAGGGGTGTTGTTGGTGTAGTTAGGTACCATTGAATCGGCTCCAACTCATGGCAACCCTGTGTACAACAGAACAAAACCCTATGTATAATAGAACAAAACACTGCCCAGTCCCACAACATCCTCACAATCCTTGCTATACTTGAGCCCAGCCTGAGGTTAAGGAGCTGGGTTGAGCCCATCATTGCAGCCATTATGTCAATCCATCTTGTTGAAGATCTTCCCCTCAATAAGCATAAGACAGCACAATTCATTAAGTCTTTTAAGTTTTATTCCCCCCTTTGGTAACAGCTTTATTGAGATAGATTCATATACCAATAAAATTCACCCACTCTAAGTGTATGATTTAACACTTTAGTATATTCAGAATATATGTTCAGGTTTTAATATAAAATACATAAAATATATGTAGGTATGTTTAGGTTTTTCGTATAGTCAGAGTGTGTAATCATCACCACCATCTCTTCTGGAACATTTTCACCACCTCCTAAAGAAACTCCATGCCTGTGAACTGTCACTTCTCATTCTTCTCAACTCCCCACCCCCAGCCCTGGACAATCACCAATCTACCTTCTGTCTCTATGTTGTTGTTGTTGTTGTTATGTGCCGTCGAGTCAAACCCGACTCATAGCGACCCCTCCTTGGGTTTCCGAGGCAGTATCACTACGGAAGTAGGATTGCCCAACCTTCCTTCTGAGGAGTGGCTGGTGGGTTTGAACCGCCACCGTCTGGTTAGCAGGCAAGTGTCTTAGCCACTATGCTACCAGAGCTCCCTCTGTCTCTATAGATTTATCTATTCTGGACATTTCATATAAATGGAATCATATAATATGTGGATTTTTTTTGACTGGCTTCTTTTTCTTAGCGTGTTTTCAGGGTTCGTTCATTTTATAGCCTCCATCAGTACTCTATTTCTTTTCATTGTGGAATAATTCTCCATTGTATGGATATTCCACTTTTTGTTGATCCATTCATCAGTTGATGGACTTAGGATTATTTTCATCTTTTGGCTATTATGAGTAACACTACTATGAACATTTATGCACAAGTTTTTGTGTGGACTTAGCTTTTAATTCTCTTGAATATTACATATGAGTGCAACTGCTGAGTCAAATAGTAACTCTAGGCTTAAATTTTGAGGACTATGAAATGTTTTTCTAAAGTGGCTGCACCAACAGAGTACGAAGGTTCCAATTTCTTGATATCTTCTCCAATGATTGCTGTGCTGTGACTTGTGCATTATAGCCATCCTATTGTTTTCAGCTGCCATCAATCAGCCCCTGACTCATGGCGGCCTGTGCACGATGAAACAAAATACTGCCCTGGTTTGTGATTGACCAACTTTTGGTTATCAGCTAGGCTTGTTAACCATTTCCACCACCCAGGAACCCCCACAGGATATTTAAGAAAGACATTTTATCCCATGGAAGTTTGTGGGGTAACTTTTCTTGAATTGATGGTGCTGCCTCAGCAGAAAATTAATTTCCACATCTAGAGGCTGGCATAGTGGTCTCCAAACATTTTTTGTTCTTCTACCTCTTCAGTAAAAAAGATTTTGAGCATACACTACCAATTTATGTATATATAAATAAGTTTATGAACTATTGCTACCACTGTACTAATATTTTATTCCTTATTAAGTGCATATGAATGCATTAAGCATTGGGTGAAAAGGCTCTTATTTTCATCCCCTACCCTTACGGCTCATCTGGTGTGCCCCAACCCCATCTTGGAGACGTCTGGTTTAACGCACGCAGCCCAGACTGGTCAGGGATCTTCTCATCTTTTCGCTGCTTTTTCTTTGCTCTACCAACTACCTCCAATCCGTTTTCCATACTCTTGCCTGGTGGAGCTCCAAGCAGCCTTTCTGTATGCAGGGTCTTCTTACACAGTGTCAGTGCTGCATGTTGCCTGTTCCCTGTGCCTGCAATGCTCTCCCTCCCCTTGTACTTCTGGAGAATTTTGTTTAATTAAAAAGAAATGCCCAGGTTTTCTCCCCTTGCTAGTCTCTCCTAATCCCCCTAAGCTCAGTTAGGTGTTCCTTCCTCTACGTTCCCTTAACAGCCTGGACTAGGTATTATAACACATAGTACATTTATTTGGATGCATCCCATGCTAGACTATTGGATTGTGCTTGTAGATGACTTTTTTTTTCTATCTCTCTTCTATTATAAATAGTGCTATGAAGAAATTTCCCTCATACATAATCTTTACAGTTTTCCACTCGTCTTCTTAGGATAAATTGCTAGAATGTTGAGGCCATTTTGTCATAATTTTAAAAATCCAGAAAAATTGGGATCAGATTGGGAAGTGGCTTGATTGAGTCTCAGTTTGGAGCAATTCCAAGCATTAATATTTACTGGGATATTGATTGATATACAATTGAATCTATATTTCACACAGAGGAATTTCATATATTTATAATGTTAAATCTTCCCAAGTAGGTGGTGGCTTTATTTCTCTTTTTATTCAACACCTGTTTTAAGGAGCACTGGTGGTGCAATGGTTAAGGACTCAGCTGTTAGCTGAGAGGTCAGTGATTTGAACGCACCAGCTATTCTGCAGGATAAAAGACCTGGTGATTTGCTCCCGTAAAGATTTCCGCCTAGTAAACCATAAAGGGCAGTTCTACTCTATTATATGGGAGCTCTGGTAGCGTAGTGCCTAAGGCACTTGACTACTAACCAGAAGGCTGGTGATTCAAACCCACCAGCCACTCCTCGGAAAGAAGATGGGGCAATCTACTTCCGTAGTGATACTGCCTCGGAAACCCAAGGAGGGGTCGCTATGAGTCGGGTCCAACTCGACGGCACACAACAACACAACAACAACTGTTATATAGGGTCATGATGAGTCAGAATTGAAAGCACACAACAACAATAACAACATACTTATTTTATCAGTTGAGTATTATAGGTTTATTGGAATTGGGACACAGAGAGAATTACAGTATTTGGAAAATAGAATAGGAATATAAACAGTGTTAAGGTAATTAGGGAGGCAAGAGAATGGAGTGGGTGCCTTGCATAGAGTTGGTGCTCCACAAATATCTCTGTAGTCGATTTTCTGAATGAATATTGTTGTGGTTAGCTGCTGAGTAGATACCAACACATGGTGACCCCATGTGTGCAGAGTAGAATTGCTCTGTAGGGTTTTAGAGGCTATGACTTTTTGGAAGCAGATCACCGGGCCTGTCTTCTGAGGTGCCTCTGGGTGGGTTCCAACCACCAACATTTTGGCTAGTAAAGCGCTTAACCATTGGCACCACGCAGGGCCTCCTTCTGAATGATTGGGGAGAATTAAATAGTGAGGTAAATATCTGCCATGTAAAAGTTGTAGAGGATGTTGCTGTATAATTTGGAATACTTACATATATGAATTAGTCTAAGATTTCCCTTTATCAGGATAGACTGAGTTCTAAAGTTGGTAGTGTACTTTGTGTGCATAGCTTATCACAGAAGAAGTGTAGGCACTGACATACGATTATTAGAAAAGAGTTTGATTCAATAAACTCATTATTACGCAGGTCTCCTTTTCCTTCTTTCATGACTGTTCTGAAACAGAGATAATTGAAAATTGCTTATATGACATGGAAAAATCAAGAAACACTCTGAAAAAGATAATTAAAACATTTATTTTTATGTTCTCATGAGAACTCAAAGAAGCCCTGGTGGTGCAGGGTTAAGCACTCAGCTGCTAACCAAATGGCTGGCTGTTTGAACCCACCCAGCGGCTCCATGAGAGAAGGACTTGGCCATCTGCTCCCATGAAAATTATAGCCTATACCACTGTCAACATTCAGAGAGGGCTCAGTGCAGGAGATCCTGGATAGAGTGGGAGGACAATATGGAACACAACTCAGAATCATAAAAAAGACCAGCTTAGTGGTCTGATAGAGCCTGGTGAAACTCCAGAGACTATGCCCCTAGTTACCCTTTAGGCCTGGAATTGAACTCACTCCCATGGCTTCCAGCCAAACAATAGACAGGCATATAGGATGAACATTTACATCAAGTAGATACACTCGTTAGAATGATCAGTCATGGGAGAACAGAAGGGCAGTGTTTGCACAGGGGGATAGCTCAGAGGGCAGAAATGCATAGGAAAGAGGGTCACAGGGAAGAGGTAACTATGGGGAGGAAGTGGGAAGAGAGCTGTTACCTTGTGCGAATTGCAGTTAATGTTATGGAACAAAATGTACATGAACTGCTGCATGGAAAATGAATCTGCTCTGTAAACTTTCACCCAAATCACAATTTTAAAAAAAAAAAGATTACAGCTTAGAAAATCCTATGGGGCAGTTCTTTTCCGTGACACGAGGTTGCTGAGTTGAAATCAACTTGACAGCACCTAACAAACAAACAAGACAATGAAAACTCAGATTCCACCTCCTTCTTCTGTGTGTTGCATTTCTAATTCTATTTTCTCCTCCTCTATGGTCCTCTCGGGTACCCTCTTGCCACCCCACCCCTTGAATTAAAGGCTGGTTGAGAAATATTTGAAGACTGGCCTGTAATGCCAACTCTCAGAGTTTCATATTTCATCTCAAAAACAAAAGCAGAAAGCTCTAAGGTCTAGAAGAGTAGGAAGCCTTTGCAATTCAGGGAGCTGCAGTTCCTGGTTTCAAATATTTGCCTCCCTGTTTGCTACTTTATTACAGGACTCAGTCAGTATTGTCCCCCTCAGGCTAGTGCTGCACCTTGAATTATTGCATCATCTTCTCTTCTTTCTTCTTCCTCTTTTATCTTGCATGGAAATTCATCTCTTTAACTGAGCAATCACTTGCGCTATCCTCTTGTCTTTTTCCAGACTTTTCAGTGCTGGGAAGCCTCTGCCAGTTTAGGCTTTTTTTCTTAAGGGAGGCTTCTCTTGCCTCTTTGCCTCCTAATAAGCCCTATGGCAGGACTTCTGAACAAATTCTTCTTTTCTTCTTGGGATCAAACAGTCCAGCCTCTGCTTGGCTCTTCCTTTAGGCTCAAGCTATATTCCACTGCCCTCCAATACAGAAAGAACTGAAAAAAGGCAAAGGCATTCTTTGGCTACTATGGCAACCACTGCCTGCCACTTCGTAGCTCTCTTTTGAAGTTACTTCCTAGTTGTGAAGATTGATTTGCATGAAGTTACCAAATAACTGGACCCAAAGCTTTTAACTGCTCCCAACCCTCAATTGAAGGCTTTTCTGTCTTTCCTTTCATAAGCCTTTAATATAGCTGTTTGGTATGTGAATTTCTCCACTGCAGATACCTAGTCAATTTCCCCTGCCAGTGGCCTCTCGAGCATTTCCTTGTTGCTACACCCACAGGTCCCTCTGGATGAGGTAGTGCATCAGCTTGTTCTGCACTCCTACTATGAGACTATCTTTTGGCAGATACGCGGATGATGAATTGGCTGTGAGTCTGAAATAGGCTGGTAACGTCCAGAGTGCTGACTTGACAGCATGAGACAACTCACTTTGGGATGTTGTGAAAGTGCTGTCCTCCTCCTAACAGCAGGTGACCAGCAGGCAGCTCCTGGGGACTGCTTTCATTCCTATTGTTGGTACAGATGAAGACACCCAGAAAATTGTGGGAACACAGAACTGCGTGCAGGGAATGAGGGGAGCACACAGATGGCTTGATGACACGATGAAGGAATTTGTGGTCACTTCTTTTGGATGGTCACTGAAATAAGATTCCTAATGTCCTTGAGGTCATGAAACTTTGATAAATTTGACACCAATGTGAAAACCAGACAATGTATAAGAAAGATCGAAGAAGAATTGATGCCTTTGTGGTGTTGGTGAAGAATATTGAAAATATTGTAGACTGCCAGAAGAATGAACAAATCTATCCTGGAAGAAGTGCATGAGAAATGCTCCTTAGGAAGGAGAGTGGCCAGACTTCATCTCACCTACTTTGATTATGTTGTCAGAAGGCACCAGTCCCTGGAGATGGATATCATTTTCAGTAAAGTGGAGGATCAGTGAAAAAGGGGAAGACCCTCAATGAGATGGAGTGACACAGCGCCTGTGATGATGGGCTCAGGCATAGCAAGGATTGTGAGAGTGATGCAGGACTGGGCAGTGTTTTGTTCTATGGTACACAGGGTTGCTATGAGTCGGAGCCGATTTGACAATACCTAACAACAACAAACTTCTTGTCCTAGTTTAAATACCTACAGAGTGTATAAGTCACCCTTTTTTGAAGGATCCCATTCCATCTTTAAGGAGCTCTGTTGTGTGGTGGGTAAGGCATTTGGCTGCTAACCAGAAGGTTGGTGGTTCAAACCTACCAGCTGCTCCACAGGAGGAAGATGAGGCAACCCACTTCTGTAAAGATGTACAGCTTTGGAAACCCAATAGTGGTTGCTTTGAGTTGGCATTGACTTGATGGCAGTGGGTATTCCATCTTTGGGCATCTCAGGGTGGTACAGATGGCTCCTAACTGAAACACTGGTGGTTTCTAGTCCCCCCAGAAGCTCCTTGGAATAAAGGCCTGGTGATTTACTTCTGAAAAATCAGCCACTGAAAGCCTGTGGGGCACAGTTCTACTCTGACACACACGAGGTCACCATGAGTTGGAATCAAAATGATGGCAACTGGTTTATTTTGTCTTCGACTATCTCCTATCTTTGGATGTTCCTTACTGAGCCTGTTTTTCTAAGTGCTGTCATTGTGCTAGCTTGTTTCTGGGTTTTGCAACCATTTAGATTTCCTGGGCAGCATGCAAACATTAATATTTGCTATTATACAGCTAAAAGAGACAGTGGAAAGGAATGATGTGCCCAAGCAACACCATGGTGGCAGGCATCAAATAGTGCTCAGATGGAAAGGTGATTTGTTGGTGACTTTTCAAGAAGCACACGAAGACCTTCATAACAGTGACAGAGCTGACTAGGGGCCTCAGCTTCATAAAGCCTGCCCTCATGGAAGAGACTGCAAAGGAAACCAGGACTTTGTGCTCTGTGGGAGGATTCAGAGACAAGAGACGTTGTCTTGGCTTCTCGGAACCTTGGTGGCACAGTGGTTAAAGTTCAGCTGCTATCAGAAAAGTCAGTGGTTTGAACGCACCAGACACTCCATGAAAGAAAGATGTGACACTCTACTTCTGTAAAGATTAAAGCCATGGAAATCCTTTGGAACATTTCTACTCTGACCTGTAGGGTAGCTATGAGTCCGAGTTCACTTGACAGCAGCACATTTGGTTTCTTTTTGGTACTGACTTCTAGAACAGTCAGCCTATGTCGGGAAGATTGAGTACTAAAGTGGCAAGTATAATAAACCATTGCCACATTTG
>NW_006921763.1:3680929-3687210 GCF_000298275.1 Orycteropus afer afer
ATTGTGTCCCTTTCCAGTGACTGATCATTGCTAATGACGTGTCCTAAGTAAGTGAGTCAAAGTCTCACCATCCTTGCTTCTAAGGAGCATTCTTGCTGTGTTTCTTCTAAAGCTGATTTGTTTGCTCTTCTGCGGTCCATGGTATATTCATTAGTCTTCACCAAGATCACTATTCAAATGCATCACTTATTCATCTGTCTTCCTACGTCATCTATATATATCCATAAACTACGTACAATATTATTTTACATGTTTAAAAACTTTTAGAAATACTAACACACTCAACATATCATTCTGCAACTTACCCCCTTTGAGATTTATCCATGTAGTTCTAGTTCATCATTTTTGCTATTGGATTTTGTTGTATGAAAATACTGTAATATATTCATGTCATGCATTTAGAGTATTTTAATTTTTCAGTGTTACAGACTTTCTGGATTGAACCACTTTGCCCATCTCCTTGTACAAGAGTTTCTTTAGAAATATTTGTGTGATTGTGAATCCATGATCTGTGTTGTTATTAGCCTTTTCAGATGTTGAGTAGCTGTTTTTTAAAGTGATGACTTGTTATGATTCACACAGTTGAATGCCTTTGCATAGTCAATGAAAGACAGATAAACATCTTTCTGGTTTTCTTTGCTTTCAGCCAAGATCCATCTGACATCAGTAATGATATCCTTTGTTCATATCCTTTCCTGCATCCAGCTTGCATTTCTGGAAGTTTTCTATGTACTGCTGGAACCAGTTTTGAATTATCTTCAGCATCATTACTTGCATGTGATATTAATGATATTGTTTGATAATTTCCACATTCTGTTGGATCACCTTTCTTTGGAATGGGCACAGATATGAGTCTCTTCTAGTCAGTTGGCCAGGTAGCTAGCTGTCTTCCAAATATCCTGACATAGATGAGTAAGCTCCTCCAGTGCTCCATCTGTTTATTGAAATATTTCAGTGGATTTTCTATCAGTTCCTGGAGGCTTTTTTCCCCCCCCCCACATCAATTCCTTCAGTGGAGCTTGGACTTTTTCCTTTGATACCATTGGTTCATGATCATTTGCTACCTCCTGAAACAATTATATGTCAACCGTTTCTTTTTGATACAGTGACTCTGTGTATTCCATCTTCTTTTGATGCTTCCTGCATCATTCAAAATTTTGCATCATTCAATATTTCACTCCCTGCATTGTTCAGTATTTCACTAACACTAGATTTGTCATTTTTCTTGATGGTTGCCTTTATAATAATCTCATAGCTCCATGAACTTTTGTCTTCTCTTTTTACTTGTTTAATGTCCTCATCAGACTGTAGACTCTAAGAGGCAGAGCAAACAAACAAACAAACAAAAAGAATTTACTGCCGTCGAATTGGATCCAACTCATAGCGACCCCTCCTTAGGTTTCTGAGGTGGTATCACTATGGAAGTAGATTGCCCAGCCTTCCTTCTGAGGTGGGTTTGAACTGCCAGACTTCTGTTTAGCAGTCAAATGCCTAATTTACCATTTCATTCTCAGGAACTTCCTAAATCCAACTCCTTCATCTTTCTCTTGTACTGCAAAGCCAATTTCAGAGGCCAACTCTTCCACAGAATATTCCAGGACCCCCTCAAAACCAGCTGGCTCTTCCTTCTTCAAGAACTTCTCCTGCCACAGCACTTTATCTGCCCTTGTTCATGTTTCCTGTCATAGTCTACCATGTCCTAAACGTGCATATGTGTATTTTTTGTTGCTCCCAGTAGGTTTTCTAGTTCTTGAGAATAGAGAAATTCTTCTTCATCTTCATAGTACCCACAGTACCTGTGCCTTGTATGTTTTAGGTGCCTTATAAACATTTGTGCAAACACTTGAGAGCCTGGTATGTTCTGGAAAATTGTTCATATGTTTCTTGTTGATGATATTCTTTGGGGTTACCAACACAGAAAATATGTACTTAGTAGAGCTTGTTGCTCTGTAGCCAGATGGTGCTCTGGAAGGACTGCATGAAACAAGAGTGCTCTTCACCCCACGCCTGCCTCAGTGCTGGGTTATTAGGTTATTAGTCCTTCCCATCTTTGTCATAGGGTTGGGAGAAAATAATACATCTCTGTCTTTAATATTCTTTGACTATTAGTGAAATAGGACATCTTTGGATTGGTAGCCAATTTATATACATACATACATACATACATACATACATACACACATACATTGTTGTTGTTACGTGCCATGGAGTTGAACCCAACTCATAGGGAGCCCTCCTTGGGTTTCCGAGGCAATACCACTACAGAAGTAGATTGCCCAACCTTCCTTCAGAGGAGTGTGTGTGTGTGTGTGAGTGTGTATTAAGAATGTTAATTCTCTTTTGTGTTGCAAATTTTAGACAGCTTGGTTCCTAGAATGAAATTCCTAACTGAGGGCCTCCACTCAAATTGTTTCTCTGGAAGGAATACTGTTCCCTTTTCTACTCTTCTTTCTTCCTTCCAAAGTGCCCTGGTAGCACAACAGTTAAACACTTGGCTGCTAACTGAAAGGTTGGTGGTTCAAACCCACCCAGTGACTCCTTGGGAAAAACCACCTGGTGATCTGCTCTCATAAAGATTGCAGCCTAAGGCACTCTATGGACCAGTTCTACTCTATCATGTGGGGTCACTATGAATCAAAATCAATTCAGTGGAACCTAACAGTATCTTCTCCTTCCATCCCTCTACTCCCCCTGTTTACCCTCCTCTCTTTGCCCTACTTCTTCCAACACACTTACCCTGCCCAAATCCTACTCATCCATCATATGGAAGTGTACATATCACCATATTGGAGAGCCCTACCCAATTCTCCCTCCTCTAAGCCAATCACTGTCCCGCCTCCCACCCTTATTCCCTTGAATAACTACTTTTACGTTCTCTGACCTTCACCATCACTTACAATTACACATGTTTAATGTTTCCATCCATCATTACACTGTTAAACCCTCAAGGGCAGGGATAGAATCTGTGTGGTAAATAAGGAAGTGAGTAAATTAAACAAGTGATGCTCTTTGGTCACTATTTTATCAAATTAAACTAAAATTCATTTTTTGTTTAATCAGCTAGTGAAGGAATGTAAAGATTTTCATTTGCATTCTGAAAAAAAAATTGTGTTTGCTAAATGCATATTAATAAAAGTGGAGCTTTTTCAAATGGGTGGATGATCAAGAGAGAGAGAATGCGCATCGGGGAGCCAAACAGCTGCATATTTGGTAGTAGGTGTGGCCAGCTGGTCACTCTGTGCTGGAGGTTGCTGCACCCCTAGCGCTCCATTGCTCGTCAGCTCTGCCCACTGAGTACACTGCATGAGCTAGCGTGTCTAGTGGCAGTGCTGTTTTTATAGTTATTTCTAAAAGATAAAGCAGAGATGCAGCCTATGCTGGGCACATCAATATTCCCAGTAAGCTTTTTTTCTAGAAAGTACTTATGAATCTGGTCTGATTATCAGGCTATTTTCAACACATGGTAGGTATGTTTTAAGGGTAATCTCATGATCAACATGAGAAGATGGGAGATCGAAATTCTGACCTTCTCTGATTTTGCATTAGATGCTTTCACCGCATAGAAAATACATACCTGAGGGTTTTACAGCCGTGAGGGTGTGTGAGTGTGTGTGTGCGTGTTTAAGTGTATCTGTGTGCTCAAATTTACATGAAAATGTGTTTCTTTGTTCACCTGAGGCTACTGACATAAATGCTATAGATATAGCCAGAAATACTGTATTTCTCTGTGCTTTCAAGTGCTGTAAATATTTATATAAGTTTATTCTCTAGAATACAATTTTCCCAGATCAGAAGGAAAACAATAGCTGATTATCTTGAAAAATGAAGAAAAGGAGGCTGCTATCAATTATCATGTTTAAAAAGATGGCTTTAGATAAAAGGATGACAATTTGTTATTTAATGTATCAAACAATATTTTGAGCAAATTCTAGTTGACCACATCTGGGTGTGTTCCCCTTGACCCTAGAATGAGAGGGGTGAGCCAGAAGTGATGAGGTTGGAACCGTTTCACCTGGCAGAGAGGCTAGGACTGGACTCATATGGAGCAGGGCCATTGCTGGATTGGTTCTTACAACTGAGAATGGGTATCTGGGGACGGCGCTGCTTTAATTCTGCTGTGTGCAAGATCAGCAGTACTCGAACTTGAATTGTTTCTTCAAATAAGCTTCTAAGAATGTGGCTTAAACTCTTAGCTATTTTGAGGTGGTTGCTTTCATCTCTTCAGTCATCTTCTAGACTTATTTTATACACTCCTCTAAAGGATCAAAAAAATAGCCCTACTGCACACACTGTAATAAGGACCTCTGCATTTGGTTGCCTTGACTTAGCATGCCAGTTAGTGTTCTGAGTTTGGTGACTTACTCAAGCCTTAAACTGTTACTGCTGTGGTTAGTCTATTATGTCAGGAGTCTTGTTAATCTTGTTGGTAACAATAACCTGTTGCCAAGCAGGGACACTTTGGCTTCAGACAAGATGCTAGACAGCTGCCGTTGAGTCGAGTGCAACTCCCGGCGACCCCACGTGTGTTTCAGTAGCCCTGTGCTCCATGGGGTCTTAGGTGGCAGATATTTTGGAAGGAGATTGCCAGGTTTTTCTTCCAAGGAGCCTCTGGGTAGACTTGAACTTTCAACCTTTCAGTTAGCAGCTGAGAGCATTAATTATTTATTCTATCCAGGGACTCCTGTAGTACCTTTTAACTTGATTGTAACATATAAGAAATTCCTTGTTCCTTTAAAGGAACAAATCATTATTTACCAAGTTGGTGAGTTTGTGTTTTAATATCCCTTTATTTCTAATTTTATTTGCTCCTGGATCTGAGACACACAGACACAAATATATCTATATCTATCTATTGATCTATAAATAGAATGCATGTGTGTATATATATATATATATATATATATATATATATATATATATATATATATATATGTAATTATGTGTGTGTTTGTGTGTATGTTTGCCTGTATGGGTTCTTATAATATTAGTGTAACATCAAGATTGGTATCTTTTATTACAATAGTGATTTTGTCAATGAGAATATTTGGTCTATCAGCATCAAGAGCAGAACAACCCTTGACAGTCAATTTTTTTTTTTTTTGGTAACATGGCTAGATTTGTATTTTTCACATAACTTATTCACTTTTTTTAAGGGCTCATACCATATAGTTTTATTAACAAAGAAAAGGAGTAATTCATTTGAATTCTCTGTTGTAGTTTTTAGAGCTCTGTGCTGTTTCTTGCTGCAGGTTTTTTCTTTTATTATGTTTATTTTATTTTTTGGTGATATTTTCTTGTTTATAAGCAACCACAAATTCCCTGGCCACAGCATATAATATGGCTTGTCTTGAACAACTAATTAGACAATATTGTTTTACTATCATGCTGGTCTAGATTTATGACAATACCTTATGCCCTTGACTGTCTTCTTTGCCCAATGTTGCAATTTTGAGAGGGATACACTAACAAAGAAGTAGGAAGAGGATACTGTCTTTATCAATTGGCTATTGCTGTATAACAAACCATCTGCTCTAGTTACTATGGCTACTTAACAAATTGCTCCGAAACTTAGTGGCAGTAAACAGTGACAGAATTTGTTTCACTCACAAGCCCAGAATGGGCAGAACACTGTGTGGATAGCTTGTCTCTTCCGCACTCAATGCCAACTGGGTTGACTCAAAGGTTGGAAGCTGCAGTCATCTGGAGGCTCGCTGGCTTAAATGTCTGGTGGTTGATCCTTATGTCAGCTGAGACCTCAGCTGGGACTGTTCACCACTGCACCTATACGTGGCCTCTTCACGTAGCTTGAGCTTCCTCATAATATGGGGGCTGGGCTTCAGGGCAGGCAGAGAGGGAGTGGGAGTGGGAGCGGGGGAGGGAGCACTAGCAACACAGAAAGCTGATTGCCTTTTATTACCTAGCCTCAGAAGTCACCCAAGCATCACTTCCAGCTGCACTGTATTCACTGAAGCAGCCACAAAGACCCCAAGTTTTTAAGAGGAGGAAAAATAGACTCTACTTCTAGGTGGGAAGAGTCCAGGTGCCAAAAATATTGCTCTGACCATTTTTGGAACGTGCAGTCAGCCCCAGGCTTCCAGACAGCTCTGAAACTTAGTGGTGTAAAGCAACAATCATTTATTAATATAGCTCAGGGTTTGGGAGGCTTTTCCTTAACAAGCCATATAGTAAGTATTTTGGGAGCTCTGGTAGCATAGTGCCTAAAGCACTTGACTGCTAACCAGAAGGCTGGTGGGTTCAAACCCACCAGCCACTCCTCGGAA
>NW_006921763.1:3706290-3730615 GCF_000298275.1 Orycteropus afer afer
AACACCATTTTCCCATCCAAGACCTTACAATTTAGTAATGATATTAAATTAGATTGAATGATCTACTTCCATAGAGATACCTCCTCAGAAACCCAAGGAGGGGTCGCTATGAGTTCGATCCAATGTGACAGCAGTGAGTTTGGTTTTGGTTTGGTAATTTGAATGTAAGGCAATATATGGATAAATGGTTGAGAAATTGTGAAATGGGGGACTTCAGAGGAAGGCAAGAGAATGCTGCTTTGGAAATAGTAAGCGGTGAATAAATATTTATTATGTTGGAGGTAAATTGAATTTTGAACAGTTCGTAAGAAGCACCTGAGTGATAGAATTTAAAAATCCATAAACAGTTACTGTCAACAGTGACTCATGGTGAACATATGTGCAGAGTGCAGTGGTGCTCTGTCAGGTTTTAATGGTAAGTTTTGAGAAGTGGGTCACCATTCTTTGCTTCTGAAGCACCTCTTGGTGGACTCAGCAGTTAGTAGCCAAGCATGTCAACCATTTGTTTCACTCAGGGACTAGAGAAAAAAAAATAATTTGTTAACAGTATTCAGTAAGGAAAATAAAATCCATTTTAGAGATTTCAATGGAGGGAATTTCTTAGAGTGAATTTGTTACATGAATGATGTAAGGACTAAGAAGCCACATAGGGGACAGTGAGGTAAGCCATAGAGTAGGAGGCCCCCACTACTCAGAGGGCTACGAGTATACAGGGAGAAGATAGTTTTACCTTATCCACAGGCTAGGATTATGCAGTGGGAACTAGAACCGTAGTCTAGGCTGCCAAAGGGAGCTGGAAATGGGTAGGAGAGCTGGATCTGTGGAGACAGACAGCCACTGTTGGCACTGCCACCTGAGGCAAAGCTAGGGTACAAGAAGTTCCTTAGCTTTTCCATTCCTCCTCCCTAGTCTTCCCCAAGCCTCTGACTGAACTTACATGGAAGCCAATTGTCAAGAGAGTCTGGGAAAATAAGTCTACTTGCATAGTGATACTGCCTCGGACACCCAAGGAGGGGTCGCTATGAGTCAGGTCCGACTCGACGGCACATAACAACATTATATAAAGCAGTGCGTGTGTGTGTGTGTGTGTATGCACGTGTGTAAGCAAGGAATAAAGAATGGATCTGAGAAGAAACAGACAAATGACCACCACATATAGAATTGTAATCCTCTCTTCTCCACTGCCCAGTATGGTGCCACTAGCCTCATGGGGCTATTTAAAATGACACTAAGTAAAAGTAAAAAGTCAGTTTCTCAGTTGCACTAGTTGCATTTCAAATACTCAACAGTCATGCATGGCTAGTGGCTACCATATTGGGCAATGCAGATATATGACATTTCCATCACTGCAGAAAATTCTATTGCCCAGTGCTGGTCTGTAAGGATGGTTTATGGTAGTGTAATTGGAAAGGGTGATTCAAATTTGGGAGGCAATGAAGAGATAAAATGAAAAAGTCTTATGAGATTATGGAATCATGGGAAAAATAAAGAGGATACAGATACTAAAGTTGGACTCTGTGGCAAATGTGCTGATGGTGCTTTTAGAAGCAATAGGGAAACCAGAAGAATCTGTTTTGGAAGGGGAGATATTAAGTTTGTTTTGGGCCATGGTAGGTGTGAGAATCTAGCAAGCTATATCTGTTGTTGTTGTTATGTGCTGTCAAGTCAGCCCCGACTCATAGCGACCCCTCCTTGGGTTTCCGAGGTAGTATCACTATGGAAGTAGATTGCCCAACCTTCCTTCTGAGGAGTGGCTGGTGGGTTTGAACTGCCAGCCTTCTGGTTAGCAGTCAAGTGCCTAATATATCTAGGTAACTGTATATATAGATCTGGTTACATAATTGAGCTAGAAATATAAATCCAAAAGTTGCCCTCAGAGAAGTGATAGTTGAACTTTGGGGAAGAGCCACCTACTAAGGCTTTGTGACTTTATATAGGGAATTTAAGTGCAGACAGGGTAGACCATGTGGTCCAGGTCTTGGCAAGTCAGGAGATGGTGACTCCATCTGAATCATCAGTTATATAGCCCAGCTGCATGTGAAGGTCACTGAAGCCAAAACAGAAGTTACAGGTTAGGAGAATAGAATAATTGGAGGTCCTAATGGGAGGGAAAACCAAATCCAGTAGGTGTGAGGAATAAAAGGATGGCAGGAAAGTGGGATGCTCCCATTAGGAAACCTGAGCCCAAGATATTTGAGGAGATACTGCACTCTGTGGGGTATACAGGAGGTTTGATGTGAGGTAGAAATGGAATGGAAGGGCCACTCAGTTGCAAAAATGAGATTAAAAGAACTCTTTAGAAGTTGAAGTACCTGTGTACTTTTTCATTAAATAAATAGTTTTTGACTGTTTACTGTGTGTCCGGCACTGTGATAACTACCTGCAGAGCCACTGGGTAGATTTGAACACCTAACCTTTCAGTTAGCAGCCAAATGCTTAATCATTGTACCACCAGATCTCCTTGGCACTGTGATAGCCACTGGGAATACCACTTTAAAGACACAGCTCTGCTCCTTCAAGGAATTCATAGCTCAAGTTGAGTAAGAATGTCTCGTGGGGGATTGTTAAAAATGTGGGTTGCTGGCTCCACTCCTGAGGAGTCTGAGTGGTTTGGCTCTTGGAGGACATAGGAAATGGGGGTGTAGGATGGGTAGACTGAGACCGTAGAACTGAGAGTGTAGAGATGATTCTGATCCATTCTGCTCTTGAGGGAAGGCTTGTCACAGACCTGGGCCTAGGCCATAAAGATGTTTCAGAAGGAGATAGGAAGGCAACAGGGAGGCAGGTTCCAGACCCATGTTAAGGCAGGAAGAATGCCAAAGAGGTTCAGGTCTTTGTTTCTGAGGGATCTGACAGAACTACTCAAGCATAGCAAGGATTATGAGGATGGCGCAGGAGGCAGTGTTTTGTTCTGTTGTGCGTAGCATCACTGTCAGTTCGAGCACTTGATGGCACCTAACAACAACAACAACAGTTAGCCCTAAAATCATGTGAATAGTTTTTCTACCTATACCATTGAGCTAATATTTAATGAAGTTACTGTATCATTGACAGGATAGGCTTAAGGTACCTGTGGTGGTTACGTCAGTGTGTCAACTTGGCTGGGCCTGGTTGAGTGGTTGGGCAGCTGGATGGAGTATTCCCCATGATGAGGCTGGTAATCAACTCCGTGGCGCAATCTCCTGGGAGCAGCTGAGTAGCTGCATTTGGGTATGTGGTCTGCTTCCCATATATAAGAAACAGCTTTGGGAATGGTCTCTAGCTTGTGGTACACTTGAACTCTGCATGTTGCCGTGCCATTGTTCAGCAGCCTGCCATGCTCTGCCAACCTTGGGACTTACAATGGACTTGAATTAATGGCCTGCTGTGTGGTTTGGTAAACATCGGGACTGTGCCATTTTGTTTCTTGACCTTGGTTTGTCAGCCTCAGCAGCCAGTAGCTGTCTGAGTGAAGAGATGCCTCTAGCTTCAGTGGGTTGGGAGCAAGAGGCAGAGCTGAAGCCTAAGGTCAAGGGACTTTCACACAACCCCTAGAGCCTGGCACTTTGAACTCGGACTTCTAACCTCCAAAATGTAAGAGAATAAACTGTCTGTTAAGACCATCCCATTTGTGGTATATTCCTGTCAGAGTGGCACTAGGTAACCAGAACAGTACCATTGATCATGAAATTCAAACAATGAGATGGTTATCACTTCAGGTTTACAGTGAGGTTCCGCCACAGTCAGTTTTGAGGATAGCGAGCCCCAGCTTTGGTAAGAGCGTCCTCAGATGTACATTTCAGTTCAGTCTCAGTCTTTGGAAAGAGTGACCTTCAGTGGTCTCAAGTTTCTCTGCTTCCAAGCAGCCCTGTCTTTCATATGCAGTTAGGAGTGGCTGAGAAGGTGTGTCCTGGCTTTTCCTCTTGTAGATAAGCCTTTTATTTTAGTGTGTGTTATGTTGACTGATGTTCAGCCCAAGGTGAAAGGCATGTGGCAAGAAGATACCTGCTAAAGTGACTTCCTGCTGCCCTCTGTTTCCTTAGGACCTGTGTGTAGCTGGCACAGCACACTGGCCATTTGAAATTTGCTGCCTTTTTAAAAAAATTTTTTAAAGCAAATTTTGTTTCTAATTTCCTTCTGTTTAATGATGAAGATGAAATAATTTGGTTTGTTTATAGTCTTGTGGATATAGTAATACCAAACCAAACCCATTTTTGACCAGTCCATTGTGACTCGTAGTGACCCTATAAGACAAAATAGAATTACCCCATAAGGTTGCCAAGGCTGTACATCTTTACGGAAGTAGGCTGCCACATCTCTCCTGTGAAGTGGCTGGTGGGTTTGAACCTCCAGCCTTTCAGTTAGCAGCTGAGCATTTTGACCACTGCACCACCATGGCTTCTTGAAATTGTAGTGGTGAACATTTATATGGTGTTACTTCGTGCCACACCCACTTCTAACAACTAACAGTTTCTAAGAGGCTATTAATTCATTTGTGGTGTTGTTGTTTTGTGCCGTCGAGTCGGACCTGACTCACAGCAACCCCTCCTTGGGTTTCTGAGGCGGTATCACTACGGAAGTAGATTGCCCCATCTTCCTTCCGAGGAGTGGCTGGTGGGTTTGAACCACCAGCCTTCTGGTTAGCAGTCAAGTGCCATAGGCACTATGCTACCAGAGCTCCCATTAATTCATTTAATCTTCCCCAAAACATTATGAGGTAAGCACCGTGGTTATCTCTAATTGACAGATGAGGAAACTGAGGCAAAGAGAGTTTATATCTAATTTGCCCACAACAGGAAGTGATGGACAGCGTTTGGAACTGTTGGCTGCATGCTCCTGACTCTTGGCCATTTTTCTCTCACTCGTTAGCAGTGCTGGATGCCTTTTGTTCAGGCTTATTTCTTTGATTGCTTGAAACAACCAAAGAGATTTTGCCTTATTAGATATATAGTTCTGTCATGAGCTGCACAATTTTTGTTATGTCTTTGACTTCAAAAAAGAAAAAGATAAAAAGTATAAAGGAAAATTAAAGATGGATTTTAAGAAGCTGTGGCTATAAGGATCCCGGTTTGGATGTGCCTGAAATCACAAGAGCAAGCAAGTCCATTCTTTGTTGTTGTTCAGTTCCATCAAGTCAGCTCTGACTCATAGTGACCTTATGTACAGCAGAACTGAACATTGCCCCATCCTGCACTGCCTTGATCAGTGGTAAGCTCGGGTCCATTGTGGTAGCTATTATGGCAGTCCATCTCATGGAGGGTTTTCGTCATTTTCACTGAGTTTTTACCAACCATGATGTCTTTTTCTAATGACTGGTCTTTCCCAATGATGAGCCCAAAGTAAACGAGTCAAAGTCTTGCTGTTCTCGTTTCTTAGGAGCATTCTGGTTGTATTTCTTCTAAGACTGATTTTTTCACTGCTTATTCCCTGGTTGGCACAAATGGTTAATGTACTTGGCTCCTAACCGAAAGATGGAAATTTGAGCCCTTCCAGATGTGCCTTGGAAGAAGGTTCTGGTGATCTACTTCCAAAACATCAGCTACTGAGAACACCATGGAGCACAGATCTGCTCTGACACATATGAGGTCACCTTGAGTCTGAATGAACGCCACAGTAACTGGTTATTGCCTTAGAATGTCTATGACAAATTCACCACAGAATAGCTTCCTATGGTTGCATTTAGGGCTGGCATCTGACTCCTCTTAAGGTCTGGAAGCTTGGCAATCTCCAGAGGGCTGGGAGGCACACAATAGAATCTGGATTTTTTTCTGAGGACTTCAGTATTGTGAAAGCCATCGACAAAACATTAGCCCAAGTGGCATTTTCTGCTCACATGTTGTCCCTTTGCTTTGCATGGAAATGATTACCTTAGTTTCAAAACATAAAGGAGAAAAGTTTTCAGACCTAAGGAAGATCCTAGTGAATGAACATGTGCAGACCATAGCCCTTCATCGGGGCCTAGACCATGATTGATTGTTCTGTAAGACTGTCTAAATCAGTAGCATGTTTTTTGGAGAGTTTGCAGAAGACCCACCTATTTAGCATTTGGGCCAGCGTTGCCAAGGGGGCTGCTGCTTTAGGTCTGTGGAATTCTCTTTATATGATAAATAATTATAAAGGGAATTGTCAACTTGAGCATGTGGCTGATGGAAAGACTGACTTGAAAGCAGCTGAACTTTGAGTGTGTGCAGCCACAGCATCTGGTGTGGGGACTGGATGGAACGGGGAGGGGGCAGTGTGTTTGACATCTGTGTATCAGGTCCTAGAATGTTCTTTTCAAGTTGTGTGCAGTGGTCCCAGTTGACTTGTATCCTTTAGGAAATAAAAAAAGGCAACTAGAGAAAAGATTCATTAGATTCCGTCTCTCTGGAAAAAAACATCTTTATTGGTAACTTCCAGTTTGAGGTGAGGGTTAGGGCTGTACCTTCTCATAGATTTGATTTCTTCCTTGAGTAGATTATACTTCAGGAAATGTCTTTTAAAAAATCCTGGCATCATGATGGTCAAAAGATAGAAGAGAAAGAGAGAAAAGGAATCTCACTGGAATGGGGAGAGCATTTGGCATAGAAAAGGAGAAGTAATTCAAACAAACTGAGAATGCTTTGAATCACGTGGAAGAGCATACGTAAGTCATCAATTGGTGTTGGATGCATCTTGAAATGTTGAACTTTTTGTATAAAACATAAACAAGAAAGAGCATAAGTTTTACACTAATGACCCTAAGCCATAAAGTAATTTACTTTTATTAACATTGGAATAAATACCTTTGTTTGCCAGCTTGTGGCTTGGATATGAAACATAAAAGAGGAAAAGTCTATTTTGATCCCCCCCGCCCCCCAAAATAAATGAGCATGCAAACATAAAAACAACCTAATACAGCTGGCAAAAGGCAGCATTTTGCCTCACTTGTAATTGCCCAGAAATTTAAAATAGACCTTACACTTTTTCAGAGTTTATATTGAAATTCCATCTTACATGAACAAGTTTAATAGCACACATTGGTCTCTTATGTGCAATTTATATTATGTGAAAGGCCAGAGCAATTTTGAGGGTCAACATGGGGTTGCCATGGCTTGGTTCAGGCACACCTTAGTCTGCAAAATGACATATTTGCTTCCGAACCCTTTAAAGAGGTCTCTTGCAGCAGATTTGCCAATGTAATATGGTCTTTGATTTCTTCACTCTGCTTCCATGCCCTTTGATTGTGGATCCAAGTAAAATGAAATCCTTGAAATCCTTCATTCTTCATTTATCTTGATGTTGCTTACTGGTCCAGTTGTGAGGATTTTTTTTCTTTATGTTGAGGTATAATCCATACTGAAGGCTGTAGTCTTTGATGTTTATCAGTATATGCTTCAAGTCATCTTTGCTTTCAGCAAACAAGGTTGTGTCCTCTGCATATCCCACACTGACAGGCAAGTGGTGAAGCCATAGACTATTGGTAGAAATACACCATTGTTTAACTGTGTGTTGTTTGCAGTTTGTATTCTACCATGAGTGAATTCAAATGGTTTGCTAGCATCCACTCTGCACTCACATCCCTTAATCCCTTTTTTTCCACAGTGAGAGCTTCTTAAAACACACATATGATCCCTTCACCCCTTTTCCCTCTTAAAACTTCCATGGCTTTCCATTATTCCTTGCTGTCATCATTTCCTAGGGCTGCTGTAACAAAGCACCACAAACTGAATGTCTTAAAAAATCAGAAATTATTGTGTCACAGTTCCGGAGGCCAGAAGTCTGGCTTCAGGGTGTTGGCAGGGCTGTATTCTTGACAAGGCTATCTATGTTCTCCCCAAAGACTCTAGGCAAAGATCATTTTCTGTCTTTTGGTAGCATTCTTTGGCTTACAGCTATAGCATAACTCAATGTATGCCTTTGTCTTCACATGGACATGTTCCCTGGGTGTCTCTTCCATTTAATAAGGACACCACTCCACTCAATATTTGTGGTGATTAAGTTTGCGTGTCAACTTGGCTAGGCCTGGTTGAGTGGCTGGGCAGCTGGATGTAGTATTCCCCATGATGAGACTGGTAATCAACTCCATGGTGGAATCTACTGTGAGCAGCTGAGTAGCTGCCTTGGGGTATGTAGCCTGCTTCTTGTAGATAAGAAACAGCTTTGAGAATGATTTCTAGCTTATGGCACACTTAAACCCTGCACGAAGCTGTGTCATTGTTCAGCAGCCTCCCATGCTCTGCCAACCGTGAGACTTTGAATAAATGGCCTGCTGTCTGATTTGATAACATTCGAGACTGTGCCTTTTTACTTGTCAACCTTGGGCTTGTCAGTCTCAGCAGTTAGCAGCTGTCTGAGTGAAGAAAAGCCTCTAGCTCCAGTGGGCCGGGAGCAGGAGGCAGAGCTGAAGCTCAAGGTTGAGGGGCTTTCACCCAGAGTGTGGCACTTTGAACTTGGACTTAAAGCCTTCAAACTATAAGAGAATAAACTCCTGTTTCTTCAAGCCATCCCATTTGTGGTATATTCCTGTCAAGCAGCACTAGGTATCCAAAACAGTATTGCATTAGGACCCACCTCAAATTCACTGATAACATTTTCAAAGATCCTATTTCCAAACAAATACATTCCAAACACAGTTACAGGTATTGAGGTTAGGACTTGAGCATATCCTTTTGGAGGAGACACAATTCAATCTGTAACAGTTGGGTTCAGTTGGTATTTTAAGTTCCCTGCTAGGCTTTGCATCTCTAGCCATATCTTGGACTTTGCTCACCCTTGCACTCTGAACACCCACTATAGTATCCTTCTTCCCATCCTTTTATTTGCCATGAACCCTCCCATCACTGGGCTTTGCAGATGCTCTTTCTTCTTCCTGGAAGGCTCTTTCCTCTCTACCTCCTTTACTCCTTCCTACTCATGCTCTAGACCTTAGCTCAGGAGTCATTTTCCCCAGGAGATCATCTTCCTCATTGTACCATCACATAGTTTTACTTCCTGCCACTCATAATGGTTGAAAGTTTACAGTGTATGTGGTTATCTAATGCTTGTCTTCTTTGCTCTGTATGCCTCACCATCTTATTTCTTGTATCCAGCATATTATCTTTCTCAGCGTTTGTACATGCAAACATCTGTTGAATTAGCGAATATTCTGGCGGGGAAATCTCCCTCCTGGCTCACAGTGGAGGACCAGTAGCATAACCATCTACTCGAGGAATTCAGATATTTGCAGTGGTGATACCTCTAGTCTCTTGGTCTTTCCTGAGATCTCTGTCTGCCTCTTGATTGATCTTTTGCATATTCAAAATCTCAAACTTTTCTTTTAGATTACTACATTCTTGGCAGTCCAGAAGTAAATTGAGCTGGCTACTCTAAACTTCGAGGAGGGAATTCTCCAAGTTGCATTTCTCACAGTCTGTCTCCTGTTCATCTCTGTGTTTTCATTCTTGGCTCTGTCCCAAAACTTTCTTATCCCTGTGCTGTCATTTTATTCTCTTTCTCTGAACCTCTGAAGTATGTGAGCCAGTCTCCTGGGGTAAAATGTGGGTTCCTACCTCTACCCACATTTCTTCTTATCTGAGAAATCTGCTTGATGTGTTTCTGAACTGGTCTTGACTTTGGTAGTGATCCCAGGCCTCAGCTGCTATCATCTCTGTGAGAACCTACATGTCCTTGGCCAAATGTTCCTCCTCAAAGGCTTGCCTTTTCTCAGCCTTTGGATCCCCAGCTCTTTAGTTAGAATCACTTTGTCAGCAACAGCAGAGCATGCCTTTCTACTCCTTCCTCCCCTGCAATCTGGATTATAATTCAGCTCTTCAAGTGTTCCATGCCTGTTCACCTCCATTGGTTCCCTCTTCCTCTTGTAGAAGAAATTCACGTTATTGTCAGATGCCATCAAGTTGGTTCTGACTCATAGCAACCATGTGTACAAGAGAATGAAACACTGCTTGGTCCTGCACCATCCTCACAATCGTTGTGTGTTTGAGCCCATTGTTGCAGCCACAGTATCCATCTATCTCATTGAGAGTCTTCCTCTTTTTTGGTGACCCTCTACTTTACTAAGAATGATGTCCTTCTCCAGGGACTAGTCCCTCCTGATAACATGACCAAAGTATGAGAGACAAAGTGTCACCATCCTCACTTTCAAGGGGCATTCCAGCTGTCCTTCCAAGATAGATTTATTTGTTCTCTAGCAGTCCATGATATATTCAATATTCTTTGCCAGCACCTTAATTCAAATGTGTCAATTCTTCTGCAATCTTCCTTACTCATTGTCCACTTTTCACATGCATGTGAGGTGATTGAAAATACCATGGCTTGGGTCAGGTGTCCCTTAGTCTTCAAAGTGACAGCTTTGCTCTTTAACACTTTAAAGAGGTCTTTTGCAGCAGATTTGCCCAATGCAATACATCATTTGATTTCTTAACTGCTGTTTCCATGGGCAATTATTACAGATCCAAATAAAACAAATACTTGACAACTTCAGTCTTTTCTCCATCTATTATGATGCTGCTTATTAGTCCAGTTATGAGGATTTTGTTTTCTTTATGTTGAGGTATAATCCATACTGAAGGCTGTAGTCTTTGATCTTCATCAGTAAATGCTTCAAGTCCTCTTCACTTTCATTAAACAAGGTTGTGTCATCTGCATGTTACAGGTTGTTAATGATGCCAATCCTGATGCCACATTCTTCTTCATATAGTCCAGTTTCTGAGATTATTTGTGCAGCATACAGATTGAGTAAATATGGTGAAAGGATAGAACTCTGACACACACCTTTCCTGATTTCAAAGCACATAGTATCCCCTAGTACTGTTTGAATGACTGCCTCTTAGACTATGTACAAGTTCCTTATGAGTACTATTAAGAGTTCTGGAATTCCTCTTCTTCACAGTGTTACCCATAATTTGTTATAATCCATACAGTTGAATGCCTTTGCATAATCAATAAAACACAGGTAAACATCTTTCTGGTACTATTTGCTTTCAAGCAAGATCCTGGCATAAGCAATGACATCCCTTGTTCCATGTCCCTCTTCTGAATCTGGTTTGAATTTGTGGCAGTTTCCTGTTGATGTACTACAACCATTTTTGAATTATTTTCAGCAAAATTTTTACTTTCATGTGATGTTAACACTATTGTTCTTTAATTTCCGCATTCTGCTAGATCACTTTTCTTTGGAATGGGTGCAAATATGGATCTCTTCTAGTCAGTTGACCAGCTATCTTCCAAATTTCTTGGCATAGACAAGTGAGTACTTCCAGTGTTGCATCCATTTGTTGAAACATCTCAATTGGTATTCTGTCAGTTTCTGGAATTTTGTTTTTGGCCAGTGCCTTCAGTGTAGCTTGGACTTCTTCCTTCAATACTATCAGTTCTTGGTCATATCTTACCTCCTGACATGGTTGAACATCAACCAGTACTTTTTGGCACAGTGACTCTGAGTATTCCTTCCATGTTTTTTTGCTTTATGCTCTCTGCTTTGTTCAATATTTTGCCCATAGAATCCTTCAGCATTTCAACTTGAGGCTTGACTTTTTCTTCAAATCTTTCATTTTCAGAAATGCCAAGCATGTTCTTTCTGTTTGGTTTTCTAACTCCAGGTATTTGCATATTTCTTTATCGGAGTATCTTGGAGATATTGCGGGTTCAGTTCCAGAGCAAATATCTGAATAAAGCAAGCCATATGAATTTTTTTGGTTTCCCAGTGCATGTAAAAGTTATATTTACACTACACTCTAATCTATTATATGTCCAATACCATTATGAAAACGTTTGAAACAATGTGAGAATTATCAAAATGTAACACAGAGATAAAAAGTGAGCACATACTGTTGGAAAAATGGCACTGACAGACTTGCTTGACGCAGGGTTGTCACAGCCTTCAATTTGTAAAAAACACAAAACTGGTAAATCTCATAAAGTGATGTGAAATGAAACATGGTGGCATAGTGCCTAAGGCACTTGACCACTAACCAGAAGGCTGGAGGTTCAAACCCACCAGCCACTCCTCAGAAGGAAGTTTGGGCAATCTACTTCCATAGTGATACCACCTCGGAAACCCAAGGAAGGGTCACTATGAGTCAGTTCTGACTCGACGGTATATAACAACATCACAACAACCTACCTGTACCATACTTTGCTTTTCTTCTCAAGCTGCCCTTTAAAATTTTCTGTTTAGCTCTCTTACTTTAGCATTTCTTCCATTCGCTTTAGCTACTTTGAAGAGCAAGTTTCAGAGTTTCTTTTGTCACCCAATTGGGCCGTTTCTTTCTTTCCTGTGTTTATAATGACCTTTTACTTTCTTTGTGTATGATGTCCTTGATGTCACCCCACAGCTTGTCTCTTCTTCAGTGATTAGAGTTCATTGTGTCAAATCTAATCTTGAAATGGTCTCTAAATTCAGATGTGGAATCCTCAAGATCTTATTTTGGCTCTTGTGGACTTGTTTCAATTTTCTTCAGCTTCAGCTTGAAATTGCATAGGAGCAATTCATGATCTGATCCACAGTCAGCCCCGGCCTTGTTCTGAGTGATATATGGAGCATCTCCATTGTCTCTTTCCACAGATGCAGTTGATTTGATACCTGTGTGTTCTGTCCAGTGAGGTCCACGTGTATAATCTCAGTTTATGTTGTTGAAAAAGGTATTCCTGTGAATAAGTTGTTGGTCTTGAAAAATCTGTCATGCAATCTCTGGCATCATTTCTACCACCAAGGCCATATTTTCCAACTACTGATCCTTCTAGGGTGCTCTAGTGCTGCAGTGGCTAAGGGTTCAAACCCACCAGCCACTCTGTGGGAGATAGGTGAGGCAATGTGCTTTTGTAAAGATTTACAGCATTGGAAACCCTATGGGGAAGTTCTACTCTGTCCTGTAGGGCCACTATGAGTCAGAATCGACTTGATGGCACTGGGTTTAGTTATTATTATTATTATTATTTTGGATCCTCCTTTGTTTTCAGCTTTCACATACCAGTTACTAGTTGAGGGTTTGATCAATTTCTGACTGAAGAAGCAGGTCAAAAGCCTTCAGTTTCTTCTTTGACATTATTGGTTGGTGTGAATGATAAATTTGAATAATAGTTTTAACTGGGCATCCTTGTAGTTGTATGAATATTATCCTATCACTGATAGCATTGTACTTCAGGATAAATCTTCAGTTGTTCTTTTTCATAATGAATGAATGCAGTGGCATTCCTCTTCAATTTATTATTCCCAGCATAGTAGACCATATGATTATCTGATTCAAAATGGTCAATACCATTCTGTTTCATGTCACTAATGCCTAGGTTATTGATCATTATGTGTTCTACATCATTTTTGGCAACTTGCAATTTTCCTAAATTCATACTTTGTAAATTACACATGCTAATTATTAATGGATGTTTACAGCTATTTCTTCCCATTTTGAGTCATGACACATCAGTAAATGCAAGTTCCTAAATTTTTACTCCATCTGTATCATTAAAGTCAACTCTACTTTGTGTTATGTTTGGAGTGCCTTCCAACCTGTGGGCTCATCTTCTGACACTATATCAGACAATGTTCCATTGCTATTCATAGCTTTTCAATTGCCAATTATTTTAGAAGTAGATTGCCAAGTCCTTATTCTTAGTCTATCTTCGTGCGGAAGCTCTGCTGAAACTTGTCGGCCATGGATGACCCCGTTGGGATGAAATACCAGTGGCATACCTTCCAGCATCACAGCAACTCACAAGCAGCACAAGGTGACAATCTGACAGATGAGTGGTGGAAAATCATACTAAGCTGATCTATATTCTGCCTCTCCCTTGAAGCCAATAATAGATTTCCCAAGTCTTGGACATATTGTTTCTCTGGAATGTTCCACTCATCAGTGACTCCCCTGTACTTGTCAAAATAAGACATGAAGGTGACTCTGAATGTGGGCTGCCTGCCATGTTTGCAGCCATCAGCATTTCTCAAAGCATGCAAGTCATGACCAGTGACATATATTCCAGAAAAAACATTTGTTTTAGTTTTAACATCCTTTTCAGGATAATATCATTGCTGGTTTTGCAAAACTTTCAAAAAATCTGCTGGCTGTCAGGTCTTGAGTTTCTCAAACAAGCAGACTTATCTTTAAGCCCATGTCCCGGGATTTTGTTGACAATGACTGCAAAGCTGTTGTGGTTCTTGAAGGAGCACTAAAAGAGGAAAAGGAGGAAGAATACTAAGTGGGTAGACCACACTTGTCCACTACCAATATAAACTCTCACTGCTGTTGAGTCGGATCTGACTCATAGCAAACCCTCCTTGGGTTTCCAAGACAGTGTTACTACAGAAGTTGATTGCCCAATCTTCTTTCCAAGGAGTGGCTGATGGGTTTGAACACCAGCCTTCTGGTCAGCAGTAAGATTCCTTAGGCACTATGCCACAAGAGATCCCACTACCAATATGTTGTTGTTGTTGCTGTTATGTACCGTTGAGTTGGAACCGAATCACAGCGACCCCTCCTTGGGTTTCTGAGGCAGTATCACTACTGAAGTAGATTGCCCAACCTTCCTTCTGAGGAGTGGCTTGTGGGTTTGAACCACCAGCCTTCTTGTTAGCAGTCAAGTGCCTTAGGTACTATGCTACCAGAGCTCCCCACTACCAATATAACAGGTCACTATCCTTATTGTTCCCATTTTTCTTTCTTCCAACTGCTGAGATTATCCTTTATCTCACTCTCAGTTGATGACTTCTAATTTTATTAAGAAGCAATGTGAGGAGAGGAGCTCTGGTGGTGTAGTGCCTAAGGCATTTGACTGCTAACCAGAAGACTGGTGGTTCAAACCCACCAGCCACTCCTCGGAAGAAAGGTTGAGCAATATACTTCTGTAGTGATACTGCCTCGGAAACCCAAGGAGGGACTGCTATGAGTCAGATCTGACTCAATGGCAGTGAGGTTGCTTTTTTGGCTTTGAGGAGAGCTTGTTCATCTTCCATCAGATTTTTCACCCTGCAGCACATTCATGTGTTCTGTCTTCCTTCGTTTGAATGAGTGATTTCTCCCTGCTCTTGTTTAGGGTTCAACCTTGCATTTGTGAACTATGTCCTTTCACCTGTTTGATGGTTTGCTCTTTGCTCCTGCAACTGTCATCCCTCTTTCCTACATCAACAATGTCTCTTCCTTTACTGGGTCATTCTTCAACTAGTACCCTTTCTAAACTACACAGCCATATCCAGCTATTTTTTTGTATCTATTCGAAGAGTGACTTATTTTCTGTCCTTCATCTCTGTAGAGTTTTCTCATCCCTGTTGTTGTTGTTGTTATGTGCCGTCGAGTCAGCCCTGACTCATAGCGACCCCTCCTTGGGTTTCCGAGGCAGTATCACTACGGAAGTAGGATTGCCCAACCTTCCTTCCGAGGAGTGGCTGGTGGGTTTGAACCGCCAGCCTTCTGGTTAGCAGTCAAGTGCCTTAGCCACTATGCTACCAGAGCTCCCTAAAATTGCTTGTGTCAATGACATGAGACAAAGTATATGTGAACTGCTGTATGAAAAGTGAATTTACTCTGTAAATCTTCACCCAAATCCTAAAAAAAAAAAAAGAAACATTAAAAAAATAAAATAAAAATTGCTTGTGTCTAGGTTATCTGTATCCTCCATTGACCTAATTCAACAGATAATTCCCAGTTCTCATCTTGCACAGCCTCTCAACACTATCGGACCATTAACCACCCCTTCCCTCTTCAAACATTTTTTTCTCACTTGGCTTGCAGGACTCCACTATCTCATAGTCGGCCACTTAGCTCACTGACTATTCCTTCATAGTCTCTTTTGCTGGACTCTTCTCTTTTGCCTGATTTTTTCCCTTGTAATATGGAATACTTAATTGACATGAATTTGCATGTCATCCTTATGCAGGAGCCATACTAATCTTATGTTTTATTCCAATTTAAGTATCTGTACTGCAGAAGCTAGCATTTCCCTGACTTTTAATTGTTGGTCAGACCCATGGTTCAGTCATTGGACCTCTTTTCTGTGCACGCCATGATATGAGTGGTTTCATGTAGTGATCTCTGATCCCACTCAAATATGTTGTATCTTTACCTCAGACCTTCATTTGAGCTCCAATATCCCTAACTGCTTCTTCACTGTCTCCAATTGGATATAATGTAGGCATCTCAACCTTAATAGGAACAAAATACAACTCTTGAGTTTCTTCCCAAACCTACCTGCCTCCCAGTCTCCCTTATCTTAGTTGATTGCACCACTTACCTCTTTTTCTCGGGGCCAAAACTTAGAGATATCTTGGACTCCTCTCCATTTCTGAATCTCATAGTTGGTTAGTCCATCAGCAAGTCCTTTAGCCTCTACCTTCAGAACAAACTTGTGTCTAACCACTTATCACCTCCTCAGATATAACCCTACTCCAAATTACCATCTTTCTCACCTAACCTAAGTAGTTATGTCCTCACTGATATTCTTGCCCACCTCCTCCTCCCCATATGCCAATTCTTCATATAATGGCCGGTGTAATTTTTTCAAGTGTTAACGAAAACACAGCATTCCCCTGCTCAAAATTTTCTCTTGATCTTTGAACAGCACTAAAAATAAGTTCTAAAGTTCTTATTGTGGCCTACAAAGCCATTAGCCTGTCTGTGCTTGCTGTATAGTCCTACTATTCTTTTTGGCTCCATTCCAGCCACATTGACCATTTTCTTAACCAGACAAGCCATGCTCACACCACTTGTGGGCCTTGCACTTTCATCTACCTGGAATGCTCTTCCCACAGATCTTAACATGGCTCACTCCCTCCTTCATTTAGGTTTGTGATCTCATGCCATTTCTTCAGAGAAGAGTTTTCAATCTAAAATATCTTAAATAATAATCATCCCTTCTATGACACTCTATCCCCTTATCCTGCTCTATGTTTCTTCATAGGTCTTATCAGTACCTGTTATTATGACATATATTTCATTATATGTTGTATTACTTATTATCTATCTCAGCTACTGGAAAGTATGTACCATGGGTTCAGAGAACACATCTATAGTGTTTAAAAAAATTATTAGGCACAAAATAGGTGCTCAGTAAGTAAATGTTGAATGAAGAATCTGCTTAGGGATACGTCGACAAAACAGACAAATACTAATGACGATTTAAAATAAATTGCATTTTATAGATTACATTTGTTTGCTCTTTTTCAACATTTAGTGTGCTGTCACATACATATACATAATCTCATGTAATGCTTCCCTGTAAGATCAATGCTATTATTTTACAGGTGATGAAAGAACTACAGAGCAGATATATCTGCCCCAAATCACATAGCTAGTTAATGGCAGAGACAGGATTTTTTATAAATTTGCTTTTTGGTGCAAATATACAGAGCAGATCATATACCCCCCCATTCAACAATTTCTCCATGTGCAGTTCAATGACATTGGTTATATTCTTCACATTGGATCACCATTCTGATTCTCTCTCCCCATAGTTTCTCCATTGGCTTAGACTCACTGCCCCATCAACTACTCATCTATGTTTTATTAGAGGTACTATTGTCAATTTGATATCATATAGATAATTCTTTAGGAGAGCACAGTGCTCAAGGCAAAACTGCTTTACTAATTTAGCTAAACTATTGTTAATTTGAGGATGACTTCAGGGGATGGTTTTGGTTCGACATTCAAAAATTTTCTCAGGGCAACAAATTAGATGTGTCTTCCAGCCTCAGTGGATCTAGTAAATCTGGGTCCTGTAAGAAATTCTAAATTCTTTTCTACAGTTTGCCCACTTTGGATCAGGAGTCATCTATTGAGTGCTTGATCAAAATGGTAAATTATGGTAGCTGGGCACACCCAGTTCTGGTCTTATGGCAAAGGAGGCAGTAGTTCATGGAGGGACTCTGATTCCTGCATCTCCTTCTGTGATAGTTAAGGTTTTGTGTCAGCTCATCTGGGCCATGATTCTGAGTTTTGGCAGCTGGATGTAGTTGTTCCCCATGATGAGATTATAATCACCTCCATGATAGGATCTGCTGTGAGATGTTAATCAGTGGAAAAGGAGTTGCCTTTTGGGTGTGGCCTGCTTCCAGTATTGAAGGAGAAGCTGTGAGGAGGTTCTCTAGCTTTTTGGCACCTTTTGACCCTGCATTTGGCCAAGTCTTGGCCTGTCATGTTGCCTGCCAATCTTGAGATTGTTCCTGGACTTGAACCAGTGGTCTGCTGTGTGCCCTACCCATCTTGGGATTGTGCCATTTTACCTGTTGATCTTGGGTCCATCAGCCTCAGCAGCCAGCAACCGTGTGAGTCCTTCAGCTCCAGTGGGCCTAGAACAAAATGGGCCTCTATCCAACCCTAAGAGCTGGCACTCTGACCTTGTACTTCTAGCTCCTAAACTGTAAGAGAATAAATTTCTGTTTGTTAAAGCCATCCACTGTGGCATATCTGTTACAGTAGCACTGTTGTTGTTGTTGTTATGTGCTGTCGAGTCAGCCTTGACTCATAGCGACCCCTCCTTGGGTTGCCAAAGCAGTATCACTGCGGAAGTAGATTGTCCAACCTTCCTTCTGAGAAATGGCTGGTGGGTTTGAGCCACCAGCCTTCTGATTAGCTGTCAAGTGCCTTAGGCACTACGCTACCAGAGCTCTGGGGAACCAAAACACCTTCTTCCTCCACTGCATTGAGGTCGGACTTAAGCCCAGATCTCTTAATTATAAATCCTGTCTTATTTCAATTACAAAGACCAGTAAGTATTTTGGGAATCAACGAGAAATTTGGTTTAGTAGTATAAGGGTTTATGGGCGCTTCATGGAAATCTTATTGGTGCATTTGCTTCTTGAGATTTGAACATGAGTTGGACATAAATAACAGAGCAAAGGCGTTCCAGACATAAGTGGCATAAACAAGAGCAAAGGGGCCTGAGTATGTGTGATGAATTCACACAGGAGTAGACTCGTGGAGCAGGTTCCTTGATCTGCTGTCAAATGGGTTAGGACTTGAGCTGTAGGCAGTGAAAAACACTTAGAAATATTTGAATCAAAACTGCCATATGCAGAGATATTCATGAAGATCCCTGTCTTAGTTTCCTAGTGCTGCCAGAGCAAAAGTACCACAAGTGGGGGCTTTAATGAACAGAAATGTCTTTTCTCTAAGTTTTGATTGTTGGATGCATGAATTCAGGGCATCAGTAGTAGACTCCAGAGGAAAAAAGCCTCATCTCTTTCAGCTTTTATGGCCCTCAGGCTATTGCAGGTGCTTTTGATGTTCCGTGGCATGTAGATGATCTTCACATGGTGTCTTCACCCCCATGTGTGTCTATGGCTGTCTATTCTGCTCTTTTTATAAAACACCACTCAGAAGGGACTAGATATAGGACTCACCCAACGCCTCATTAACGTAGCAAAGAAAAACTACATTTCCAAACAGGTCACTTTCACAGGTACAGGGGTTAGGACTTCAATGCATCTTTGAAGGGGATCACGAGCACTCCATTAACAACCCTGGAGTTTGGTTAGCTGTGCAAGGAAGAGAAGGAAGGAGATCAGAGTGGGAGAGGGCAGCGGGAGTAAGGGCCTGGGTTGGAGGGACTTGCTTGGAGAGAAAGAGATACGGTTCTTCCTCAGAGGGAGAAAGGGATGTGATAAGGTTAGGAAAGATGCTGGCAGCTCCCAGGATTTTGCTGAGTGATCTTGCCTGTGTCTGAGGATGTCAATCTTTCAAAAACAAAGAATTCTTCTGAAAATATAGATAGAAGACTAAAGAAAGCCTAGAGGTTGGGGTTTGGAGTTGTTAATAGAAATCTTGAAATAGTTACTGTGTGAAAGTAATAAAAATCAAAGAGAATTAAAAAAAAAAATCCCAAATAGTAGCAATTAGATCTTAACTCAGATGAGCAAATGCATTTTCCAGCTTCCAGCTTCTGTCTAGCTCTAGGGAGGTCTGGTAGCGTAGTACGTAAGGCACTTGACTGCTAGCAAGAAGGCTCGTGGTTCAAACCCACCAGCCACTCCTAGGAAGGAAGTTTAGGCAATCTATTTCCGTAGTGATACTGCCTCAGAAACCCAAAGAGGGGTCGCTTTGAGTCAGATCTGACTCGACGGCACATAACAACATCTAGCTCTAACTTCTTGATTAGAACATACTTTTGTATCCTTTTTTAAAAAAAGTGAGGTTATGCTAATCTCATTGTGGTGAAGTGAAACTACTGTGATGTCTTCTGGGTGACTCACTTTGAACTGGTATACAGCAAATGTACTACTGTATACAAAGCCATTTGACTGCTAATCAGAAGCCTGGTGGTTCAAACCCACCAGTCAGTCCTCAGATGAAAGGTTGGGCAATCTATTTCAGTAGTGATAATGTCTCAGAAACCCAAGGATGGGTTGCTATGAGTTGGATCCGACTGACGGCAGCGCTTTTGGTTTTTTGGTTTGGCCATCCAATCAATTCTGACTCATAATGGCCCTACAGGCCACAGTAGAATTGCCTTTTAGGGTTTCTAAGGCTGCAGATCTTTTACAGAACCAGACTGCCTTGTCTTTATCCTGTGGAGCAGCTGGTGGGTTCGAACTTCTGGCCTTTTGGTTAGCAGCCAAATGCCTTAAACACTGTGCCACCAGAGCTCCTCCAGTGAATATGCTAGGATGGTGGAAAGATCTGGATGGAACAGTGCTTAATATTTCAAAGTGAAATATTTGAAAATCTATTTCTGCTTCTTAGTAATAGGATCTCCAAGGTTCCAGAATTATTTTCAAACGAGTACACTGACTTCTTGGAGGTTCTGTTACCCCAGTCCTGTGGAATTGGCAAGGATTTTTGCTGTAATTGCTTTTGCATCTGGCATTTGATGGAAATTGCTTTGGGAATTACTTAGTCATATATGTGAGAAATATCCAGTGTTTATCCTCCTAGAGATTGCATTTAATAGCCAAATGGCTTGATTTGAGCCTCTGCATGTCTCAGACCTACTTAATTTGTTAAAATTCCTGACTGCTGTATTTCTCAATTAAAAGTTCAAATTAAAAAGTCAGGCATGTATGTTCTGAATCTATATCTGGAAGCAACCTGTGATCTATTTTTATGCTTATTGATTACAGCCGTGGGATTTTGTTCTGGGAGCTTCCTTTAGCTCTGCACATGTTCCTCTGTCCTTTCTACCAATCTGAGACCAATCCTACCTTTTGGAAGACTTCCCTCTTTAATACCTCACTCTCACTCACCTTGTTTCCTTTTTTCTGAGCATCTGTACACACCTGCAATTGAAATTTTTCTTTGTAAACTGGATGCCTTATATGATTTTCAGGTTTAAAATATTCTGCACAAGGGAGGCAAGTCTATGGGCACAGCATTGCCCATTAGTTCACCTTTTTGTCAGGAGAAGCAAAATAAATAAATAAGCAACCCAAAACTTTGTTGTTGTTGTTATGTGCCGTCAAGTCGGACCCGACTCATAGAGACCCCTCCTTGGGTTTCCAAGGCAGTATTACTACGGAAGTAGACTGCCTAACCTTCCTTCCGAGGAGTGGCTGGTGGGCTTGAACAGCCAGCCAAACTTTGTTATTGTGTTTTAAATGTTGGTTTTCAAGATTTCTTAATTTTGGTGACTTAGTCAAATTTCTTACAGCACCATGTGGACCAATACAGTTAAGGCCTAGCAACAGGTATGGGGGCCTGTTTAACCCCCTAGACCATGAGTTAGTTACCCAGCACTATGGAAAGCCATAGTTTCCTGATGCATTTCTACACTGCAGTGGTCCCACCCACCAGAGACATTTGTCTTAAAGTGGTCTTGTTGAAACAGATTGGGAAACACTGTATTTTATACCCCACTGGAAGATCTCATCTGCTAACTGAAAGATTGCTGGTTTGAACCCCCCAGCTGCTCTGCAGGAGAAAGATGTGGCAATCTGCTCTACAAAGATTATAATCTTAGAAACCCTATGGAGCAGTTCTGCTTTGCACTGTGAGGTTGCTATGAGTTGGAATTGACTTCCCAAAAATGGGCTTGGGTTAATCTGACTTCACATTAGCATTTTACTAGCTCTGAGAAGATCAAGGTTAAAAAAAAGATGTTTAAAAAATACAGCATTCCCCAAACTTACTTGACCATGGAACCTTTTTTTTTCTGCATCACATATCTTAACATCCTGAGGAACTAAGATTCTGTGAAACATACTTTGAGAAATGCTGCTGTAAGCATTTCTTCTCTTGGGTAGATGAGAGAGTAAATGTGAAGACCAATCCCAATGAAACAATGACTTAATCCTCCTAAAGACATGATGGGAAGAACAAGTATTTTCTTTGCTTTTTACTTCCTCCCAATGGCATAAAATGACAACTCAATAAATATTGGTCTGAGCATGTGTCTTTTGGAGTCCCTGGGTGGTACAAATGATTAACGTGATCACTGCCAACCAAAAGGTTGTTGGTTTGAGTCCACTGAGAGGCCCCACAGAAAAAATGCCTAGCTACCCACTACTGAACGATCAGCCTCTGGAAACCGTGGGGGCATAGTTCTACACTAGCAAACGAGGGTCACGTGAGTCAGAATCAACTCCATGGTAACTGGTTTGGCTTTTAGGTATCTTTTAAGAATCTGCTAAGACCCAGAGTGGAAGAGGAAAAGGGTGTGCCATTTGTTACATGTTGTTTGAGATGTTGGGGCTGTATTTTTGTCTTCCCTCAGGTTTGTCTTTGTGTTCAATAGCGTATCCCAGTTCCATCACTGCCAACTTGTTGCATAATAGATGAGACTGAAGAGACTGAGGCAGCAGGTGTTCCGGCAGTTAACAACAACAAAAGAACAGAGCTGTTGATTGTTCATACAGCGTTAGTCCTCTTTCTCTTCTTTTCACAAACAGCTCCCTGTGTCAGTGGGCAATAAAATGGCAACTGGTCTGCTCCACTAATCCAACTTACTACCTCCCTAGCAGTGCAGTCAGGAGCTCTGGTGGCATAGTGTCTAAGGCACTTGATTGCTAACCAGAAGGCTGGTGGTTCAAACCCAGCAGCCACTCCTTGGAAGGCAGGTTGGGCAATCTACTTCCATAGTGATACCGCCTGGGAAACTCAAGGAGGGGTCGCTATGAGTTGGGACTGACTCGGCGGCACATAACAACAACAACAGCAGTGCAGTCAAGAGTCTCCTTTGGATTGTATGTATCATTAAGCTGGAGTGGGCTATATTTTGCCCTTGGTCCTCTAAAATTCATTACAGTGTCATTAGCTGCCTATGCATTCATTTAGTGAAAAATCACACTGCTGTATACTAGAATGGAGTGGTGACAATTGTTAGCTTTGCTGTAATTCTTGGCTCTTCTGGAAGGAGAGAAAGAAGAAATAGGTTCTTTAGCTCAAGACTGGAGAATGTACAAGTCTCTGAGAATGGAAGCCTATTCTAAGGTTAGGAAACAGTTACTTTAGGAGGACAAAAGGAAACTTTTTATTCTTGATTTTAAATGCTTAAGCAAGGCTTTTATTTTGGATGATTGTTACCACTCCATTTCAAGACATTTAGTGGAGACCTTTTACATTTGCTTTTTACATTCTGCCGGTAGCCAGGAAATTGGAAACAGCTATCCTACAGGATGAGAGGTTCATGCCATCACAGTTGTGCCTTTCTGTATAATTGTACTATTTACAAATAAGAGTATATGCAAGTTTAGACACATTTAACTGTTTATGTAAAATATGCTTTGCTTCCAACCAGTGTTTGACAATATTTGCTAATGTCATGGATAGTTAGAGTTTATAATGCAATTGGAACATGGTATTGAACTGTTAACCCCATAATATTTATATGTAATACAGACTGAGGTTTGCAGTAGTGTTCTGGAGCTGGCTCATAACTTGGGAGAGAAAATTGTGAGCATCTCTTCTCCACTCTGCAGTCCTTGGTGTCAGGTTAATGCCTTGAAATTGGCATGGTGGGATTATTTACTCCATGGAGATTGGCAAACACCATATATCAGCACTTCCCCAAACACTCCAATGACAACCATTTGTTAAGCACTTACCAGAACACCACTGGTTCTAAACTATCTCTCAGAATTACTTGGTTATTAGAAATTTCCAAAACACAATCAATCAAACACCTTTTGGAACATAGCAAGTGCTGTAATAATAGCTGTTAACATTTAAATATTTTTCTTTTATTCCTCTTTCTAGTCTTTTGGTTAATGACATTTGAGATGATATACGGGCAAAGGGTCCCATTTGCAATTAAATCATTTGTGATCAAACATATCTCTTACCTTTTAGGCTTATAAAGAATAGGGTTTTTTTTTTTCTTTTACTTTTCACTGGAGTAGTCCAGTCATTACACTATATTCTTTCTTCATAATAACCTGGAGGCAGGCCCTCTTCTCATGGATGTGGGCTTATGTGTGGAGGCAAAGGTAACGAGACTAAGTGTTGCTGTTGTTCTTTGGTGCCGTCAAGTC